>NW_025200203.1:0-6404 GCF_004010195.1 Chiloscyllium plagiosum | reverse complement strand
ACACTCTCACTCACTGTGTTCCAGACACTAACCTCTGGATTAATCTGACCAATCCATCACTCTCAGACTCTGTATTCTACACCTGAACCTTGGATTAATCCAGCCTATCCCACTCTCTCAGGCACAGTGCTCCAGACCCTAACCTCTATATTACAGAGTCCTACCCCACAGTCTCAGGCACTATGATCCAGACCATAACCACTGGATTAAAGCGGCCTTACCCACACTCATGGGTACTGCGTTCCAGACCCTAACCCCTGGATTGACCCGGCCTATCTCACACTCTCAGGCACTGTGTTCCAGACCCTATCCACTGGAATGACCCGACCTCCCCAAACTCTCAGGCACTGTGGTCCAGACCCTATGCCTGGATTAATCCGGCCTATCCCACACTCAAAGGCACTGAATTCCATACCCTAACCCCTGGATTATTCCCACCTATACCACACTCTCAGGCACTATGTTCCCAACCCTTACCTCTGGATTAATCCAGCCTCCCCCACACTATCAGGGAGTGTGTTACAGAACCTAACCCTTGGATTAATCAGGCATTGTGTTCCAGACCCTAAACCCTGGATTAGTCCGGCCTATGCCACATTCTCAGACACTGTGTTCAGACCCTAACCCCTGGATTAATCCGGCCTATCCCACGCACTCAGACACTGTGTTCCAGACCCTAACCCCTGGATTAATCCAGCCTCCCCCACACTCTCAGGCACTGTGTTCCAGACCCTAACCTCTGGATTGACCCAGCCTAACCCATACTCTCAGACCCTGTGTTCCAGACCCTAACCCCTGGATTAATCCTGCCTATCCCACACTCTCAGACACTGTTTTCCAGACGCTAACCCCTTGATTAATCCCGTGGAATGACCCGACCTCCCCAAACTCTCAGTCACTGTGTTCCAGATCCAACCCCTGGATTAATAAGGCCTATCCCACACTCAAAGACACTGTGTTCCAGACCCTAACCTCTGGATTAATCCGGCCTAACCAACATTCTCAGACACTGTGTTGCAGACCCTAAACCCTGGATAAATCCGGCCTCCCCCACACTCTCAGGCACTGTGTTCCAGACCCTATCCCCTGGAATGACCCGACCTCCCCAAACTCTCAGTCACTGTGTTCCAGACCCTAACCCCTGGATTAATCTGGCCTATCCCTGACTCTCAGGCACTCTGTGTCAGTCCCTAAACCCTGCATTCATCTGGCGTATCACACACTCTCAGAAACTGTATTCCAGACCAAAACCCCTGGATAAATCCAGCCTATCCCACGCACTCAGGCACTGTGCTCCAGACCAAAACCCCTGGATTGACCCAGCCTCCCACACTCTCAGGCACTGTGTTCCAGACGCTAACCCCTGGATTGACCCAGCCTAACCCATACTCTCAGACCCAGTGTTCCAGACCCTAACCCCTGGATTAATCCAGCCAAACCCACACCCTCAGGCACTGTTTTACAGAGTCTAAAGCCTGGATTAATTCAGCCTATCCCACACTCTCAGACACTGTGTTCCAGATACTAACCCCTGGATTAATCCGGCCTTCCCCACACTCTCAGGCACTGTGTTTCAGAGCCTTACCCCTGGATTAATCCGGCTTCCCCCACACTCTCAGGCACTGTGTTCCAGAGCCTAACCACTGGATTAATGCGGCCTATCCCACACTCTCAGACACGGTGCACCAGACCCTAACCCCTGGATTAATCCGGCCTAACCCACATTCTCAGACACTGTGTTCCAGACACTAAACCCAGCATTATACCGACCACCACCATACTCTCAGGCACTGTGTTCCGGACATAATCCCTGGATGAATCTGGCTTCTCCCAATCTCTAAGGCACTGTGTTCCAGACCCTAACACCTGAATTAATTCGGCCTCCTGCACACTCTCAGGCACTGTGTTCCAGAGCCTAACCCTTGGATAAATCCGGCCGAACCCACATTCACAGACACTGTGTTCCAGACCCTAACCCTTGGATTAATCCGAAATATCCTGCACTCTCAGGCACTGCGTTTGAGACACTAACCCCTGGATTGACCCGGCATATCCCACAGTCTCAGACACTGTGTTCTAGAACGTAATGCCTGGATTAATCCGGCCTATCGCACACTCTCAGGCACTGTGTTCCAGACACTAACCCCTGGATTATCCGGCCTATCCCACACTCTCAGGCACTTTGTTCCACACCCTAAACCCTGGATTAATCCAGCCTCCCCCACTCTCTCAGGCACTGTGTTCCAAAACCTAACCCGTGGATTAATCCGGCCTATCCCTGACTCTCAGCCACTCTGTCAGACCCGAAACCCTGCATTAATCTGGCCTATCCCACACTCTCAGAAACTGTATTCCAGACTCCAAAACCCTGGATTAATCCGCCCTATCCCATACTCTCAGGCACTGTGTTCCAGACCCTAACACCTGGATTAATCCGGCCAATCCCACACTGTCAGGCGCTGCGTTCCAGATTCTAACCCCTTGATTAATCCGGCCTATCCCACACTCTCAGGCACTTTGTTCCACACCCTTACCCCTGGATTAATCCAGCCTCCCCCACATTCTCAGACACTGTGTTCCAGACCCTAACCCCTGGATTAATCTGGCCTCCCCCACATTCTCAGACACTGTGTTCCAGACCCTAACCGCTGGATTAATCTGGCCTATCCCACACTCTCAGAAACTGTATTCCAGACCCAAAACCCCTGGATTAATCCGCCCTATCCCATAGTCTCAGGCACTGTGTTCCAGAACGTAACCCCTTGATTAATCCGGCCTATCCCACACTCTCAGGCACTGTGTTCCAGCCCCTAAACCTTCGATTAATCCAGCCAAACCCACACCCTCAGACACTGTGTTCCAGACCCTAACCCCTGGATTAATCCGGACTATCCCACGCTCTCAGGCACTCAATTCCAGACCCTAATACCTGGATTAATCCAGCCAAACCCACACCCTCAGACACTGTGTTCCAGACCCTAACCCCTGGATTAATCCGGACTATCCCACACTCTCAGGCACTCTATTCCAGACCCTAATACCTGGATTAATCCGGCCAATCCCACACTCTCAGGCACTGTGTTCCAGACTCTAAGCCTTCGATTAATCCAGCCAAACCCACACCCTCAGACACTGTGTTCCAGATACTAACCCCTGGATTAATCCGGCCTATCGCACACTCTCAGGCACTGTGTTCCAGACCCAAACCGTGGATTAATCCGGCCTATCCCACACTCTCAGGGACTTTGTTCCAGACCCTAACCCCTGGATTATTCCAGCCTCCCCCACACTATCAGGCAGTGTGTTCCAAAACCTAACCCGTGGATTAATCCGGCCTATCCCACATTCTCAGGCACTGTGTTCCAGACCCTAACCCCTGGATTAATCCGGCCTCCCCCACATTCTCAGACACTGTGTTCCAGACCCTAACTCCCGAATTGACTCGGACTCCCGAACACTCTCAGACACTGTGTTACAGATCCTAACCCCCGGATTATTCCCAACTCTCCCACACTGTCAGGTACTGTGTTCCAGACCCTAACCTCTGGACTAATCAGGCCTGTCCCACACACTCAGGTACTGTGTTCCAGACCAAAACCCCTGGATTAATCTGACCAATCCCACACTGTCAGCCACTGTGTTCCAGACCCTAAGCCTTCGATTAATCCAGCCAAACCCAAACCCTCAGACACTGTGTTCCAGACACTAACCCCTGGATTAATCCGGCCTATCCCACACTCTCAGGCACTCTATTCCAGACCCTAATACCTGGATTAATCCGGCCAAACCCACACTCTCAGGCACTGTATTCCAGACACTAAGCCTTCTATTAATCCAGCCAAATCCACACCCTCAGACATTGTTTTACAGACCCTAAAGCCTGGAATAATTCAGCCTATCCCACTCTCTCGCACTGTGTTCCAGACCCTAAATCTTTGAATTAATCCGGCCTATCCCACACTCTCAGGCACTGTGTTCCAGACCCTCACCCCTGGATTAATCCGGCCTAACCCACATTCTCAGACACTGTGTTCCAAGCCCTAAACCTTGGATTAATCTGGCCTAACCTACATTCTCAGACACTGTGTTTCAGACCCTAACCCCTGGATTAATCCGGCCTATCCCACTCTCTCAGGCACTGTGTTCCAGGCCATAACCCTTGGATTAATCCGGCCTATCCCTGACTCTCAGCCACTCTGTTTCAGACCCGAAACCGTGCATTAATCTGGCCTATCCCACACTCTCAGAAACTGTATTCCAGGCCCAAAACCCCTGGATTAATCCGCCCTATCCCACACTCTCAGGCACTGTCTTGCAGACCCTAACACCTGGATTAATCCGTCCAATCCAACACTGTCAGGCACTGTGTTCCAGACTCTAAGCCTTCGATTAATCCAGCCAAACCCACACCCTCAGGCACTGTGTTCCAGACATAATCCCTGGATGAATCCGGCCTACCACACACTCTCAGGCACTGTGTTCCAGACCCTAACCCCTGGATTAATCCGGCCTATCTCACACTCTCACACTGTGTTCCAGAGCCTAACCCCTGGATGAATCCGGCCTACCACACACTCTCAGGCACTGTGTTTCAGATCCTAACCCCTGGATTAATCCGCCCCATCCCACACCCTCAGGCACTGTATTCCAGACCCTAACACCTGGATGAATCCGGCGAATCCCACACTGTCAGACACTGTATTCCAGACCCTAAGGCTTTCATTAATCCAGCCAACCCACACCCTCAGACACTGTGTTCCAGACACTAACCCCTGGATTATCCGGCCTATCCCAGTCTCTCAGGCTCTTTGTTCCACACCCTAACCCCTGGATTAATCCAGCCTCCCCCACACTCACAGGCAGTGTGTTCCAAAACCTAACCCGTGGATTAATCCGGCCTATCCCACACTCTCAGGCACTGTGTTCCAGAACGTAACCCCTGGATTAATCCGGCGTATCCCACACTCACAGGCACTGTATTCCAGACCCTAACACCTGGATTAATCCGGCCTATCCCACACCCTCAAACACTGTGTTCCAGACCCTAACCCCTGTATTAATCCGCCCTATCACACACTCTCAGACACTGTGTTCCAGACTCTAACCCCTGGATTAATCCGGCCTCCCCCACATTCTCAGACACTGTGTTCCAGACCCTAACCCCTGGATTAATCCGGCCTATCCCACACCCTCAAACACTGTGTTCCAGGCATAATCCCTGGATGAATCCAGCCTACCACACACTCTCAGACACTGTGTTCCAGACCCTAACCCCTGGATTAATCCGGCCTATCCCACACTCTCAGGCACTGTGTTCCAGAGCCTAACCCCGGGATTAATCCGGCCTTACCCACATTCTCAGACACTGTGTTCCAGACCCTACCCCTTGGATTAATCCGGCCTAACCCACACTCTCAGACACTGTGTTCCAGACACTAACCCCTGGATTAATCCGGCCTATCCCACTCTCTCAGGCACTTTGTTCCACACCCTAACCCCTGGATTAATCCAGCCTCCCCCACACTCTCAGGCAGTGTGTTCCAAAACCTAACCCGTGGATTAATCCAGCCTATCCCACATTCTCAGGCACTGTGTTCCAGACCTAACCCCTGGATTAATCGGGCCTCCCCCACATTCTCGGACACTGTTTCCAGACCCTAATCCCTGGATTAATCCAGCCTCCCCCACATTCTCAGACACTGTGTTCCAGACACTAACCCCTGGATTAATCCGGCCTCCCCCATATTCTCAGACACTGTGTTCCAGACACTAACCCCTGCATTAATCCGGCCGATCCCTCTCTCACAGGCACTGTGTTCCAGACCCTAACTCCTGGATTAATCCGGCCTATCCCACACTCTCAGGCACTGTGTTCCAGACTCTAACCCCTGGATTAATCCAGCCTATACCACACTCCTTGGCATTGTGTTCCAGACACTAACCCCTGGATTAATCCAGCCTATCCCAAATTCTCAGGAACTGTGTTCCAGACCCTTAACCCTGGATTAATCCGGCCTCCCCCACATTCTCAGAAACTGTGTTCCAGACACTAACCCCTGGATTAATCCGGCCTCCCCCACATTCTCAGACACTGTGTTCCAGACACTAAGCCCTGCATTAATCCGGCCGATCCCTCTCTCACAGGCACTGTTTTCCAGACCATAACCCCTGGATTAATCCGGCCAATCCCACACTCTCAGACACTGTGTTCCAGACACTAACCTCTGGATTAATCCGGCCTACCACACACTCTCAGAAACTGTATTCCAGACCCAAAACCCCTGGATTAATCTGCCCTATTCCATACTCTCAGATGCTGTGTTCCAGACACTAACCCCTGGATTATTCCGGCCTATCCCACACTCTCAGACACTGTGTTCCAGACCCTAACCCCTGGATTGATC
>NW_025200202.1:943-6404 GCF_004010195.1 Chiloscyllium plagiosum | reverse complement strand
TACAGACACTGTTCTGGTTGTTTCATCTTCAAGCTGTGGAAATATCTCTCCAGACATTTCTGCTCTCTCTCCTATCTTTCCTTATTTGGCACTTAAGCTTACCTCATTGACCAAACATTTGGTTACCTGACTGAGTATAAGCTGTGCAACTCAGTGTCACAGTTTGCTGTGAGGTCCCTGTTTAACATTGCAGATTTTAAACATTCCACCACTGGCAAAGCCAGCAAAACCACTTGACTTCACCTGAAATTTTGTGGCTGAACCTGTCTCTCCACCTTTCGTTCCTTTAAGAAGCTCAGTTGAAATGTATTTTTATCCAAAGCTTTCAACCCCTGCTTTAATACACTCCTCATACTGCACCATTCAAATGTTGTGGGACAGCACTGCTGTAGACTTTTTCACGACACAAGGACACAGTATAAATGAAGTTACTGTTGCTGTAAATCAGTTGAGATGCTAAAGTGAAGCCCCACAAGACTGACTTTCGGAAAACCGGCGTTCTCCCTGGGGCCTCGACCAATAGTCAATGTGACCAGATCACTCAAGGCAGAGTAACCAAACTTCCCCCACCGTGATCCCACTGCCCCCTCACCCAGCCACAGCCGACAGCCCACCCCGTCCTTATTCACACACACGCCCCCCTCCCCCTCTACCCTGCTCCCCGCGGCGCACAGCCAACTCCCGGACCCGGACCCAGGCCGAGTGCCATCCTACCCCTGCCTACGTACGTGCACGCACGACCCATGACCCATGACCCCAGCCCCAGTCCCAGTCCTCACCCCGGGGAACCATGTCACTGGGTCACTCACTGCCTTTTCCCGCCGCACGGGATCCTGGGAATGACGCATGCGCATGGACGCGGAACTGACCGGAGGGAGAGCATGCGCAGTACCGCCCAACAGCCCAGGGATCGCAATGATCACAGTCAGGGAGAGATGACCGACAGGGAGTGATCACCGACAGGGAGTGATCACCGTCAGGGAGTGATCACAGACAAGGTGTTGTCTCAGTCAGGGAGTGATCTCAGACAGGGAGTGATCACAGTCAGTAGGTGATCACCGACAAGAAGTGATCACCGACAGGGAGTGATCACCAAAAGGGAGTGAACACACAGAGGGAGTGATCGCAGTCCGGGAGTGATCACCGACAGGGAGCGATCACAGACAGGGAGAGATCACTATCAGGGAGTGAACACAGTCAGGGAGCGATCACTGTCAGGGAGCGATCACAGACAGGGAGAGATCACTATCAGGGAGTGATCACCGACAGGGAGCGATCACAGACAGGGAGTGATCACAGTCAGGGAGCGATCACTGTCAGGGAGTGAATGACCGACAGGGAGTGATGACTGACAGGGAGTGCTCACAGACAAGGTGTTGTCTCAGTCAGGGAGTGATCTCAGTCACGAGTGATCACAGAGAGGGAGTAATCACAGTCAGGGACTGATCACCGAAAGGGAGTGATCACACAGAGGGAGTGATCGCAGTCAGGGAGTGATCACCGATATGGAGTGATCACAGTCCGGGACTGATCACAGTCCAGGGCTGATCACATTCAGGGAGTGATCACACTCCGGGAGTGATCTCAGTCAGGCAGTGTTCACAGACAGGGAGTGATCACAGTCAGGGAGTGATCTCAGTCAGGGAGTGATCACAGTCAGGGAGTGATTACAGACAGGGAGCGATCACACTTGGGCAGTGTTCACAGTCAGGGAGTGATCACAGAGAGGGACTCATCACAGAAAGGGAGTGATCACAGTCAGACAGTGATTACAGGCAGGGAGTGATCACAGACAGGAAGTGATCAGCGTCAAGCTGTGATCACAGACAGTGAGTGATCAAAGACAGAGAGTGATCACAGTCAGGGAGTGATCACAGTCAGGCAGTAATTACAGTCAGGGAGTGATCACAGACAGGGAGTGATCACAGAGAGGGAGTGATCACAGAGAGGGAGTGATCACATACAGGGAGTGATCACATACAGGGAGTGATCACAGACAGAGAGTGATGACAGACAGAGAGTGATGACAGACAGGGAGTGATCACAGACAGGGAGTGATCACAGAGAGGGAGTGATCACAGACAGGGAGTGATCGCAGACAGGGAGTGATCGCAGTCCGGGTGTGGTCACAGACAGGGTGTGGTCACAGACAGGGTGTGGTCACAGACAGGGAGTGGTCACAGTCCGGGAGTGGTCACAGTCAGAGAGTGATCACAGACAGGGACTGATCACCGAAAGGGAGTGATCACAGACAGGAAGTGATCACAGACAGGGAGTGATCGCACTCTGGGAGTGATCGCAGACTGGGAGTGATCGCAGTCTGGGAGTGATCGCAGTCAGGGAGTGATCACTGACAGGGAGTGATCACCGACAGAGTGATCACAGACAGAGTGATCACACACAGTGAAAGATCACAGACAGGGAGTGATCACAGGGCGTGATCACAGTCAGGGAGTGATCTCAGTCAGGGAGTGATCACACTCAGGGAGTGATCACAGTCAGGGAGTGATCACAGTCAGGGAGTGATCACAGACAGGGAGTGATCACAGACAGGGAGCGATCACAGTCAGGGAGCGATCTCATTCAGGGAGCGATCACAGTTAGGGAGCGATCTCAGTCAGGGAGTGATCACATACAGGGAGTGATCACAGACAGGGAGTGATCACAGACAGGGAGTATTCACAGACAGGGAGTGATCACAGTCAAGGAGCGATCACAGTCAGGGAACGATCACAGTCAGGGAGTGATCATAGACAGGGAGTGATCACAGACAGTGAGTGACCTCAGTCAGGAAGTGATCCGAGGGTGTGATCTCAGACAGAGAGTGATCACAGAGAGGGAGTGATCACAGAGAGGGAGTGATCACATTCAGGGAGTGATCACCGACAGGGAGTGATCACCGACAGGGAGTGATCACCGACAGGGAGTGATCTCAGTAAGGGAGTGATCACAGTCAGGGAGTGATCACAGTCAGGGAGCGATCTCAGACAGGGAGCGATCACAGTCAGGGAGCGATCACAGTCAGGGAGCGATCAGTCAGGGAGTGATCACAGACAGGGAGTGATCACAGTCAGGCAGTGATCACAGACAGGGAGTGATCACAGTAAAGGAATGATCACAGTGAGGGAGTGATCACAGTGAGGGAGAGATCGCAGTCAGGGAGTGATCACAAACAAGGAGTAATCACCGAAAGGGTGTGATCACAGTCAGGGAGTGATCACAGTCTGGGAGTGATCATAGACAGGGACTGATCACCGAGAGGGAGTATTCACAGTCAGGGAGTGATCACAGTCAGGGAGTGATCACAGTCAGGGAGTGATCACAGTCAGGGAGTAATCACAGACAAGGAGTAATCACAGACAAGGAGTAATCACCGACAGGGAGCGATCACAGTCAGGGAGGGATCACAGTCTGGGAGTGATCACAGACAGGGACTGATCACAGTCAGGGACTGATCACCGAAAGGGAGTGATCACAGTCTGTGAGTGATCACCGACAGGGAGTGATCACCGAAAGGTAGTGATCACCGAAAGGGAGTGATCACAGTCAAGGACTGATCTCAATCACGGAGTGATCACAGACGGGGAGTGATCACAGACGTGGAATGATCTCAGTCAGGGAGCGATCACAGTCAGGGAGTGATCACAGACAGGGAGTGATCACAGGGCGTGATCACAGTCAGGGAGTGATCACAGACAGGGATTGATCTCAGTCAGGGAGTGATCTCAGTCTGGGAGTGATCACAGTCAGGGAGTGATCACAGACAGGGAGAGGTCACAGACAGGGAGTGATCACAGACAGTGAAAGATCACAGACAGGGAGTGATCACTGGGCATGATCACAGTCAAGGCATGATCACAGTCAGGGAGTGATCACAGACAGGGAGTGATCTCACTCAGGGAGTGATCTCAGTCAGGGAGTGATCACAGTCAGGGAGTAATCACATGCAGGGAGTGATCACAGACAGGGAGTGATCACAGACAGGGAGCGATCACAGGGAGCGATCACAGTCAGGGAGCAATCACAGTCAGGGAGCGATCACAGTCAGGGAGCGATCTCAGTCAGGGAGCGATCACCAACAGGGCGTGATCACCGAAAGGGAGTGATCACAGTAAAGGAATGATCACAATGAGGGAGTGATCACAGTGAGGGAGAGATCACAGTCAGGGAGTGATCAAAGACGGAGTGATCACAGTCAGGCAGTGATCACAGACAGGGAGTGATCACGTCAGGGAGTGATCACAAACAAGGCGTAATCACCGAAAGGGTGTGATCACAGTCTGGGAGTGATCACAGACAGGGTCTGATCACCGAGAGGGAGTGATCACAGTCAGGGAGTGATCACAGTCAGGGAGTAATCACAGTCAGGGAGTAATCACAGACAAGGAGTAATCACAGACAAGGAGTAATCACCGACAGGGAGCGATCACAGACAGGGAGTGATCACAGTCTGGGAGTGATCACAGTCAGGGAGTGATCACAGACAGGGACTGATCAGAGTCAGAGACTGATCACAGACAGGGACTGATCACCGAGAGGGAGTGATCACAGTCTGGGAGCGATCACAGTCTGTGAGTGATCACCGGCAGGGAGTGATCACCAAAAGGTAGTGATCACCAAAAGGGAGTGATCACAGTCAAGGACTGATCTCAATCACGGAGTGATCACAGACAGGGAGTGATCACAGACGTGGAATGATCTCAGTCAGGGAGCGATCACAGTCAGGGAGTGATCACAGGGAGTGATCACAGTCAGGGAGTGATCACAGACAGGGAGTGATCTCAGTCTGGGAGTGATCTCAGTCTGGGAGTGATCACAGTCAGGGAGTGATCACCGACAGGGAGAGGTCACAGACAGGGAGTGATCACAGGGCATGATCACAGTCAGGGCGTGATCACAATCAGGAAGTGATCACAGTCAGGGAGTGATCACATGCAGGGAGTGATCACAGACAGGGAGTGATCACAGACAGGGAGTGATCACAGACAGGGAGAGACCACAGTCAGGGAGCAATCACAGTCAGGGAGCGATCACAGTCAGGGAGCGATCACAATCAGGGAGCGATCACAGACAGGGAGTGATCTCACTCGGAGTGATCTCAGTCAGGGAGTGATCACAGTCAGGGAGTGATCACATGCAGGGAGTGATCACAGACAGGGAGTGATCACAGACAGGGAGCGATCACAGTCAGGGAGTGATCACATGCAGGGAGTGATCACAGACAGGGAGTGATCACAGACAGGGAGCGCTCACAGTGAGGGAGCGCACACAGTCAGGGAGATCACATGTGCAGGGAGTGATCACAGACAGGGAGTGATCACAGGGAGTGATCACAGTCAGGGAGTGATCACAGACAGGGAGTGATCACAGGGCGTGATCACAGTCAGGGAGTGATCACAGACAGGGATTGATCTCAGTCAGGGAGTGATCTCAGTCTGGGAGTGATCACAGCAGGGAGTGA
>NW_025200202.1:0-932 GCF_004010195.1 Chiloscyllium plagiosum | reverse complement strand
CAGTCAGGGAGTGATCACAGTCAGGGAGTGATCACCGACAGGGAGAGGTCACAGACTGGGAGTGATCACAGACAGTGAAAGATCACAGACAGGGAGTGATCACAGGGCATGATCACAGACAGGGAGAGATCTCAGTCAGGGAGTGCTCTCAGTCAGGGAGTGATCACATGCAGGGAGTGATCACAGACAGGGAGAGACCACAGACAGGGAGAGACCACAGTCAGGGAGCGATCACAGTCAAGGAGCGATCACAGTCAGGGAGCGATCACAGTCAGGGATTGATCTCACTCGGAGTGATCTCAGTCAGGGAGTGATCTCAGTCAGGGAGTGATCACAGTCAGGGAATGATCACATGCAGGGAGTGATCACAGACAGGGAGTGATCACAGTCAGGGAGCGATCACAGTCAGGGAGCGATCACAGTCAGGGAGCGATCTCAGTCAGGGAGCGATCACCAACAGGGCGTGATCACTGAAAGGGAGTGATCACAGTAAAGGAATGATCACAATGAGGGAGTGATCACAGTGAGGGAGAGATCACAGTCAGGGAGTGATCACAGACAGGCAGTGATCACAGTCGGAGTGATCACAGTGAAGGAATGATGACAGTCAAAGAATGATCACAGTCAGGGAGTGATCACAGTCAGGGAGTGATCACAAATAAGGAGTAATCACCGAAAGGGTGTGATCACAGTCAGGGAGTGATCACAGTCTGGGAGTGATCACAGACTGGGAGTGATCACAGACTGGGTCTGATCACCGAGAGGGAGTGATCACAGTCAGGGAGTGATCACAGTCAGGGAGTGATCACAGTCAGGGAGTAATCACAGTCAGGGAGTAATCACAGACAAGGAGTAATCGCAGACACGGAGTAATCACCGACAGGGAGCGATCACAGTCAGGGAGTGATCACAGTCAGGGAGTGATCACAGAC
>NW_025200201.1:2798-6403 GCF_004010195.1 Chiloscyllium plagiosum | reverse complement strand
TGCAGCCCCTGTCCCTGGGAGTGTTTGATGGGGGGGACGGTGAAGAGGGAGCTTTTAGTTTAAAAGAGTAGAGAAAGCAAATGCAGAAAGCGTTGGCAGAAATCATCCCCTTTTGAAGGTCTTTTTTGGAATGCCCTTCCGGAATCAGTTTCAGTGATTCTGGGAAAAGTGCCCAAGAATTGAGTGCGAAATGTCGGGACACATTGTAACAGAGAGCATCGTGATTGAGAAAAGGGATTTGTTTTTGTGAAAGAGCCAAGCAGGGTTCACTGAAGGAACAATCCAGAACATCTGTGCAATCTCTCCTTCGCTCTGTCTATCTCTCTCACTCAGTCCAGCCTTTCTCTTTGTGCTCCTCCCTTCCCCCCCACCCAACCCCAGCACAAGCTGCTCTGTCATGACCTCCACAAGAAATATGGCCTGCACATCCCTGGGCATTATGGGTAATTTAGCATGGCCAATCCACCCTGACCTGCACATCCCTGGACATTATGGGATCTTAGATGGAAATGTGTTGCTGGAAAAGCGCAGCAGGCAGGATTCCTGAAGAAGGGCTAATGCCCGAAACGTCGATTCTCCTGTTCCCTAGATGCTGCCTGACCTGCTGCGCTTTTCCAGCAACACATTTCCATCTCTGATCTCCAGCATCTGCAGACCTCACTTTCTCCTCAAAGATTATGGGATCTTAGCATGGCCAATCCACCCTAATCTACACATCCCTGGGCACTATGGGTAATTTAGCATGGCCAATCCACCCTGACCTGCACATCCCTGGACATCATGGGTAATTTAGCATGGCCAGTCCACCCCTAACCTGTACATCCCTGGGCATTATGGGTAATTTAGCACGGCCAATCCACCCTAACCTGCATATCTCTGGACATTATGGGATCTTAGCATGGCCAATCCACCCTAATCTACACATCCCTGGGCACTATGGGTAATTTAGCACGGCCAATCCACCCTAACCTGCACATCCCTGGGCATTATGGGTAATTTAGCACGCCCAATCCACCCTAACCTGCATATCTCTGGACATTATGGGATCTTAGCATGGCCGATCCACCCTAATCTACACATCCCTGGGCACTATGGGTAATTTAGCATGGCCGATCCACCCTAATCTACACATCCCTGGGTACCATGGGTAATTTAGCACGGCTAATCCACCCTAACCTGCACATCCCTGGGCACTATGGGTAATTTAGCACGGCCAATCCACCCTTACCTGTACATCCCTGGGCACTATGGGTAATTTAGCACGGCCAATCCACCCTAACCTGCACATGTTTGGAATGTGGGATGAAACCGGAGCACCCGGAGGAAACCCACACAGACAAGGTGGGGGAGAATGTGCAAACTCCACACAGGCAGTCGCCCCGAGGCTGGAATCGAACCCGGGTCCCTGGTGCTGTGAGGCACGTCGAAAAAACAAAAGTCCGGAAAAGGAGTTCCGTAACTTCCAGACAACCTGTAATGGTAAAGACGTGTTCGCCAACATTTTTTTAAGTTGAGACACCTTCTAGCCCAATCCCCTCACCCGCCTCACCTTTCCCGAAATATTCCTGAAATCCCTCGTTATTCCTGGAAATGTTCTCATTAACCTCTGCTCCCGCTCCAGCCTCCTTCCTGTAATGCAATGAACAGTGCGTGGGTTTTTTTGTCCGGGCTCCAGGGGATCACTTTGGGACCTCTCATTGCGTTAAAAATTCCAATACAAATACGATTTGCTTGCTGTTGCTAGCGTGTTCTGTATTAACCTCGCTGCCCTCATCCCCTAGGCCTCAACTCTAAAAGCTATGACAGGGAAACAAAGCAGCTGGGTGGCACAGTGGTTAGCACTGCTGCCTCACAGCACCAGAGACCCGGGTTCAATTCCCGCCTCAGGCGACTGTCTGTGTGGAGTTTGCACGTTCTCCCCGTGTCTGCGTGGGTTTCCTCCGGGTGCTCCGGTTTCCTCCCACAGTCCAAAGATGTGCAGGTCAGGGTGGATTGGCCATGTTAAATTACCCATAGTGTTAGGTAAGGGGTAAATGTAGGGGAAGGGATCTGGGTGGGTTGTTCTTCAGAGGGTCGGTGTGGACTTGTTGGGCCGAAGGGCCTGTTTCCACACTGTAGGGAATCTAATTTAATCTAAAATGAAACCGACACCCCCCCACTCTGAGTTGGCACATTGTTACCGGGGGCATGCTGTCTTAACCTTTTGCGGTATACGCCAACAACTCCGTGTGTAGCGGTCAAAAGCTAAATCTGTCAAAGACGCACAGCTCGGCAGGAAAGGGGAGTCAGACAGCCCAGCCCAGTCCGTGCCGACCCTAATCCCAAACGAAGCTGGTCCCCACCTGTCCCATATCCCTCCAAACCGTTTCCTGTTCATGTACTTATCCAAATGGCTTTGTAACTGCACCCTCATCCACCTCTTACTCAGGCAGCTCAGTCCACACATTAACGACTCTATGTGTGTAAAAAGAATCGCCCCTCGTGTCCTTTTATCCTCTCACCTTGAAACCGTGCTCCCTGTCTTGAATTCTCCCACCCCCAAGGGAAAAGACACCTGCCCTTCACCTTATCTAAAAACCCCCTCCACCCGTGATTTTATAAACTTCGGTCAGGTTTGCCCTCAACATCCTACAGTGCACAGGGAACAATCTCCCACCCTCTCCTTATTACTCAAACCCTCCATACCTGGCAACATCCTGGTAAATCTCTTCTGAACCCTCTGCAGCTTAATAATATCCGTCCTGTAACAGGGTGATGGGGACTGGACACAGTGCTCCAGACAAAGCCTCACCAATGTCCTGTACAACCTCAACATGACATCCCCACTTCTCGACTCAAAGGTCTGAGCAGAGAAGGGAAGTGTAATAAATGCTTTCTTAACCATCCTATATGGTTTCTTAACCATCCTTTGGTGGGCGGCACGGTGGCACAGTGGTTAGCACTGCTGCCTCACAGCGCCTGAGACCCGGGTTCAATTCCCGCCTCAGGCAACTGACTGAGGCAACTGAATGAAGGGGTATGGGTGGGTTGCGCTTCGGCAAGTCGGTGTGGACTTGTTGGGCTGAAGGGCCTGTTTCCACACTGTAATGTAATGTAATGTAATCTAATCTAATCTAATCTAATCTATATATATATGTGTGTGAGGTCAATTTCAAACAATTACGTCCCTCTACTGGGCGGCACGGTGGCTCAGTGGCTAGCACTGCTCACTCACAGCACCATGGGCCCAGGTTCGATTCTAAACTCGGGCCACTGTCTGTGCGGAGTTTCCATGTTCTCCCTGTCTCTGCGTGGGTTTCCTCCGGTTTCCTCCCACAGTTCAAAAATGTGCAGGTTAGGGTGGATTGGCCGTGCTAAATTGCCCATAGTGCCCAGGGATGTGCAGGTTAGGGTGGATGGGCCGTGCTAAACTACCCATAGTGCCCTGGGATGTGCAGGTTAGGGAGGGTTGGCCATGCTAAATTACCCATAATGCCCAGGGATGTGCAGGTTAGGGTGGATTGGCCGTGCTAAATTACCCATAATGCCCAGGGATGTGTAGGTTAGGGTGGATGGGCCATGCTAAATTACCCATAGTGCCCAGGGATGTGTAGGTTAGGGTGGAT
>NW_025200201.1:0-2662 GCF_004010195.1 Chiloscyllium plagiosum | reverse complement strand
TGCATATCCCTGGGCACTATGGGTAATTTAGCACGGCTAATCCACCCTAACGTGCATATCCCTGGGCACTATGGGTAATTTAGCACGGCTAATCCACCCTAACGTGCATATCCCTGGGCACTATGGGTAATTTAGCACGGCTAATCCACCCTAACGTGCATATCCCTGGGCACTATGGGTAATTTAGCACGGCTAATCCACCCTAACGTGCATATCCCTGGGCACTATGGGTAATTTAGCACGGCTAATCCACCCTAACGTGCATATCCCTGGGCACTATGGGTAATTTAGCACGGCTAATCCACCCGAACCTGCACATCCCTGGGCACTATGGGTAATTTAGCATGGCCAATCCACCCGAACCTGCACATCCCTAGGCACTATGGGTAATTTAGCACGGCCAATCTACCCTAACCTGCACATCCCTGGGCACTATGGGTAATTTAGCACGGCCAATCCACCCGAACCTGCACATCCCTGGGCACTATGGGTAATTTAGCACGGCTAATCCACCCTAACGTGCATATCCCTGGGCACTATGGGTAATTTAGTACAACTAATCCACCCTAACCTACACATCCCTGGGCACTATGGGTAATTTAGTACAACTAATCCACCCTAACCTGCACATTCCTGGGCACTATGGGTAATTTAGCACGGCCAATCCACCCTAACATGCACATACCTGGGCACCATGGGTAATTTAGCACGGCCAATCCACCCTAACCTGCACATCCCTCAGGATACCCATTCCTCAGAGGGCATGGTGCTGGTAAGCCTGCAGACACAAATTACATCAGTGGTTATAGTGGACGGTGAGGAAGGTTGTCCGAGATTACAAAGAGATCCTGATCGATTGGTTCAATGGGCTGAGGGAGTGGCAGGTGGAGTTTAATCCGGATAAATGTGTGGTGTTACGTTCCGGTAAAACTAACCGGGGTGGGACCTACGCAATTACAAGTCGGGGTTTGCGCATCGCTGTAGAACAGAGACCTAGGGGTTCAGGGGCATCATTCTTTGAAGTCTGCGTCACAGGTAGTCGGGGGAAGTTAAGTAGGCGTTTAGCACTGTACCCTTCATCGCTCAGACCTTTGTGTACAGGAGTTAGAGACGTCATGTTGAGGTTGTACAGGATATTGGGGAGGCTTCGTCTGGAGTACCGTGTCCAGTTCCCGTCGCCTGTTACAGGAAGGAAATTGCTGAAAATGTGTTGCTGGAAAAGCGCAGCAGGTCAGGCAGCATCCAGGGAACAGGAGAATCGACGTTTCGGGCATAAGCCCTTCTTGAGGAAACTGCCTGACCTGCTGCGCTTTTCCAGCAACACATTTTCAGCTCTGATCTCCAGCATCTGCAGACCTCACTTTCTCCACAGGAAGGAAACTGTTAAGCAGGAGAGGGTTCTGGAAGAGATTTACCAGGATGTTGCTGGGAATGGAGGGTTTGAGCTATAAGGAGAGGCTGGGGACTTTTTTCCCCTGGAGCGTGGGAAGCTGAGGGGTGACCTTATCGAGGTTTACACCATAACTGGGGGTGGAGGTAAGGTGAATGGCAGATGTCTTTTCCCTAGGTTGGTGGGGGGGGGGCAATATCAAGACCAGGAGGCATATTTTTAAGGTGAGGGGAGAAAGATTTTAAAAAGACACGAGGGGGCCATTTTTGTGTGTTACTCAGAGCGGTTCATATGTGGAATGAACTTCCAGAGGGAGTGATGGGTGCAGGTACAGTTACGTTTAAAAGCAGTACGCCATTTAGCCCATCAAATCTGCTCTGGTATTCAATGAGATTGGGGATAATCTGATCGTCCTCCACTCCCCTCTTTCCTGCCATTTCCCTTCTGTCTCTGTCTCAGCCTTGAATACCCTCAGTGCCCCGGCCCTGACAGCCCCCTGCGGTAAAGTATTCCACAGATTCACATCCCCCCTCCCCTCGGAGAGAGAAGAAATTCCTCCCCGTCTCTGTCTTCAATGGGCGACCCCCTCACTCTGAGATGATGCCCTCCCCTCTGGTCCTAGACTCTCCCACACGAGGGGGGGACTGTCTGTTTCAATAAGATCCCCGCTCATCCCTAATTGCAAACCACTGAGATTTATCACAAAGACCCAGTATAGGCCAGAATGGATCTCTGCCGATGGTCAATTCTTCAGCTACATTAGCAACGTTACCTCTTCTCTCCTGCTGAGGAGCTCCCTCCTGCTGCTTTCCCTGAGATCCCAGGACACCTTAGAATTCTCACCGGCCTGGCGCATGGGATACGATCCAAAGCTTTGCTGAAACGCACTCAGGACGCGCTAATATCCAGCAGTAATCGATTCGGTTTTGTTTCCTGTGCAAGACATTCAATCCACTTAGACAGACAGGAACCTTCCATGAATAACTCTGTCCTGTCTAAATTTCACTAAAACTGCGGAGACTAGACTTCAACACAGCGAGCTTTACTCTGTATCTAACCCCGTGCTGTCCCTGTCCCTGGGAGTGTTTGATGGGGGGACAGTGTAGAGGGAGCTTTACTCTGTATCTAAACCCGTGCTGTCCCTGTCCCTGGGAGTGTGTGATGGGGGGGGACAGTGTAGAGGGAGCTTTACTCGGTATCTTACCCCGTGCTGTCCCTGTCCCTGGGAGTGTTTGATAGCGGGACAGTGTAGAGGGAGCTTTACCCTGTATC
>NW_025200200.1:0-6402 GCF_004010195.1 Chiloscyllium plagiosum | reverse complement strand
TTCAACTAGTGGAGGAAGTTTAGTTGCAGACAAAGTAAACAGCATTTACAGTAAGTGCTGACAGCTTGCTTTTAAAATGTTCAATGCCTTCCACAATCCTTGGTTTTTATAAGTCCTTTTTGTCCTCATTTCAGTCCATAATCAAAAATGCATAAAAATATAAAGGTCAAGTCTTTCCAAAACACTGACTGACCTGGCTGTCCACACTGTGGTTGACCAGATCCAGGAGGTGTCCTGGTCCCAGGAATTTCCTGTCCCCTTTCATCCACACACCAACAGTATCCTGTACTGCCATGGCACTGCAGAGGCTTGAAGTTCCCCTGCTCATCACACTCAGGGATATAGGCTCCAACAAAAGGTTGTGATCCACGCAGGTTCAGCTCTGCTTGCAGTCTCTCTCGATGCTGTTCACAAATAGTCTTTGGGCCTTCAACAGGCTCTATTCAACAGAAGAAAAATCCTTATGAAACATAAGAATAAATGTCTCAAATTAGTTCTTCCATCATCTTTTCATCTATACTCTGGGTGTCGCCACTTATAGGAAAGACATTTTTTCTAAGGCAAATATATTTTAACATAGCTCAGTGATAACCTTAATTCAGTATTGCAAATGTTTTCAACTCTAACATAATAGCAATACAGTACTCACCAGAAATCAAGTTTTCAATCTATTATACAGTTTGTTGCAGAAAGAACCAAGTGTAACTGGCAAATGTTGTTTTATAAAGAGTATTTTAAGGAACTGTTATAAAATCAATATTTTATGGAAGCAATATTTTAAACATGGTTGTGTCAAGTATAACAGGGAAGAAAAATGTGAGATCAGGTGATTGTTGACAGATCTTTTGTAATAGCTCCAGTTTTAGTCTCCATACCTAAAAAAAGACATGTTTACATTTAAGTGGAAGCAATGAAGATTCAAGAAATTGGACCCTGGAATAAGGAGGCTGCTGTAGGAGGAGGTAGAGTAAAATAGACCTAATTTCTCTGTAGCTTAGAATAGTGAGCAGCATCTCACTGAAACATATAAAATTCTTCCAAGTGCTGATGGGTAGATAGTGAGGGGTTATTTCCCCAGACTGGAAAGTTTAGAACATTGGTTAATTAAGGTTTTGGCTTGTAAAGACTTCAGAAGAAGAGAAATCTCTTTACCTGGAGGGCTGCAGATGCTCAGTTGATTAGCTTGTCCTAGGTTGAGATCAACATTACGTTTAATCACTAACAGAAAGAAGAATAATGGAAAAGGGTAGGAAAACGGAGGCCATCTAGACATTCAGCCATTGAATGATAGGAGCAGTTCCTCAAAGTGATACTACTTCAATTACTTATGTGCTTACAATGGTTGTAACAGGCTTTTTTGTTCAAAAGTGTTCATTTCTATTTTCAATTCATCTGTTATCTTTCTGATTTCTTTCATTTTAATCTGTTATTCCTACATCTATAATGCTGTCCATTTATATATGAATCTTAGAGCAAAAACATTTCAATACAATATTTTGATAAGTTGCAAATCAATTTGGCTTTGCGCCTTTGATTAGTGTTTGACAGTAAAAATGATTCCAAGATAACCATCTTTTATGAGTTAAACCGAGCTGTTTCTTCAAGCTCCAAGTTAGACTCGCAAAAAACCTGACATTGCTTTTAACTCTGAGTTTTGATAGAGTGTGGATTATTTTCCTTTGTTAAAATTGTCATGCCTCACTTGGGTAGTACACTGGAAATAAGGTTCTGCTATTCCCAGAATCATCACAAAAAATTTATAAAGTAAGCAGAACTCCCCAGTTTTAAACCCAGGGTGACAGAAAGCGTGGATGAAATTTCTGTACTTAACAATAATTACTATTTATTACAAATAAATAAATTCTAGCTACAGACAAACACAATGTTATTTAACTCTAGCAGTTAAAATTCTAATCCCCTCTTTATAAAACAATAGCTCCAGTTTTAGTCTCCATACCTAAAAAAAGACATGTTTACATTTAAGTGGAAGCAATGAAGATTCAAGAAATTGGACCCTGGAATAAGGAGGCTGCTGTAGGAGGAGGTAGAGTAAAATAGACCTAATTTCTCTGTAGCTTAGAATAGTGAGCAGCATCTCACTGAAACATATAAAATTCTTCCAAGTGCTGATGGGTAGATAGTGAGGGGTTATTTCCCCAGACTGGAAAGTTTAGAACATTGGTTAATTAAGGTTTTGGCTTGTAAAGACTTCAGAAGAAGAGAAATCTCTTCTGGAGGGCTGCAGATGCTCAGTTGATTAGCTTGTCCTAGGTTGAGATCAACATTACGTTTAATCACTAACAGAAAGAAGAATAATGGAAAAGGGTAGGAAAACGGAGGCCATCTAGACATTCAGCCATTGAATGATAGGAGCAGTTCCTCAAAGTGATACTACTTCAATTACTTATGTGCTTACAATGGTTGTAACAGGCTTTTTTGTTCAAAAGTGTTCATTTCTATTTTCAATTCATCTGTTATCTTTCTGATTTCTTTCATTTTAATCTGTTATTCCTACATCTATAATGCTGTCCATTTGTATATGAATCTTAGAGCAAAAACATTTCAATACAATATTTTGATAAGTTGCAAATCAATTTGGTTTTGTGCCTTTGATTATAGTGTTTGCCAGTACAAAAGATTCCAAGATAACCATCTTTTATGAATTAAACCGAGCTGTTTCTTCAAGCTCCAAGTTAGACTCGCAAAAAATCTGACATTGCTTTTAACTCTGAGTTTTGAAAGAGTGTGGATTATTTTCCTTTGTTAAAATTGTCATGCCTCACTTGGGTAGTACACTGGAAATAAGGTTCTGCTATTCCCAGAATCATCACAAAAATTTTATAAAGTAAGCAGAACTCCCCAGTTTTAAACCCAGGGTGACAGAAAGCGTGGATGAAATTTCTGTACTTAACAATAATTACTATTTATTACAAATAAATAAATTCTAGCTACAGACAAACACAATGAAGCAGAACTCCCCAGTTTTAAACCCAGGGTGACAGAAAGCGTGGATGAAATTTCTGTACTTAACAATAATTACTATTTATTACAAATAAATAAATAAATTCTAGCTACAGACAAACACAATGTTATTTAACTCTAGCAGTTAAAATTCTAATCCCCTCTTTATAAAACTTTGTGTGCACACACGTATCGACAAACATTGGTGCTGTGGGCGGTGGGAATGACTGAGAAGGCAATTCAGTTGTTTCTATCCACGAGCTTCACTGAGATTATCCTTGTGCTTGCTAGGACTTGCTGCTCCATGGTGAATCTTCTCCAGGTATTTTTAATTTCTTTGCACAGAACAACTGGTTCAAAACGTATGAAGTCTCTGACTTATTGGTTAAAGGAAACATTTACAGCAATTGGTAAGGAAA
This sequence comes from Chiloscyllium plagiosum, assembly GCF_004010195.1. NCBI lineage: Eukaryota > Metazoa > Chordata > Chondrichthyes > Orectolobiformes > Hemiscylliidae > Chiloscyllium > Chiloscyllium plagiosum. The sequence goes on along the minus strand of NW_025200200.1, from coordinate 3,022 downwards.
ATACCCTGGCTTTCTTCAGGCTTTTTTTACTGCTGAGACAAGGATATCACTTCCCGTTCCAGAGGTCCTCAGGCTCCTGGCTATCTCATTCACACCAACATGCTGTTCAGCTACTTGGCAGGCAGAGGGTCTTAGTTATCTCGACTGGTCACCACCCCACTGACCAATATGATACTTGTTCCCAGCCAAATCTTGTTTTGTACAAACCCCCAGTGCCAGATTGTTGTTTGTTCAACTAGTGGAGGAAGTTTAGTTGCAGACAACACTTACAGTAAGTGCTGACAACTTGCTTTTAAAACGTGCAATGCCTTCCACAAACCTTGGTTTTTATAAGTATTTTTTCCCCCATTTCTGTCCATAATCAAAAATGCATAAAAATAAAAAGGTCAGGTCTTTCCAAAACACTGACTGACCTGGCTGTCCACACTGTGGTTGACTAGCTCCAGGTGGTGTCCTTGTCCCAGGAATTTCCTGTCCCCTTTCATCCACACACCAGCAGTGGCCTGTACTGCCATGGCACTGCAGAGGCCTGAAGTTCCCCTGCTCATCACACTCAGGGATATGGATTCCACGGAAGTGTGATCCATGCTGATTCACCTCTGCTTGTAGCCTCTCCCGATGCTGTTCACAAGCAGTCTTTGGCCGTTCAATCGATTCTAAACAAACAAACTTGTAAATTAAGTGAATAGAATCCTTTTCTGTTCATAAAGACAACTGGTGCATGATGGACATTCCCATAGCTGTCTGGGTGCAACTGACTGCCTCCTGAGCCTGTGGGAAACTTGTGATGGAGAGAATCCTCACTACCTGACTCCCTAGTTTGAGGGAGAACAAGATAAATTGGTGGCTCTTGAGGACAGAGTCAGTGACATCCTGGATGGGTTGAGCACTGGGAAATGCTAGACAAGTCCCCAGTAGCTCCCTGAAATGATCTAATGATGAAGAAACTAAAAGGCAGCACTAATCCTGAGGGCTACTGGGATGAGATTACAACTCAGTCCTTGTGAGCACCAGTCCTTCTCCAGCAGCTGGCATTGATATGACACAATGACTCAGGACATTCTTAGTCATCTTCTGCACCGGCTGTCACTGATTTGCAGATAGCTTCTCCTAAGCCTGAGATCCTGTTCTGTGAATGAGCGCCTCTCTTCTGTGGTGGCTCTTGTCTTGCTGCTCCTTCCTACGGAGATGTGTGGGAGTCACTGGCTTTTGCTGCTGTTCATACGGATGAAGTTATCTCTGCTGTCTGCTGTGTAATTCTTTTGCAGTAGCAAGACCACAGGGAAAACTGATGAGTTGACATCTACCATGCTGCTCAAATCATTGAGAACAGTAAGAGAAAGTACATAGTCTGGTAAAGGGGTGATTTACTTCTGATATCTTTTCCTTTTGCACTATAGGACCACCTGAGAAGCTGACGCTGGTGCATTGCTTTTGCCGAGTTTAGATTAGATTCCCTACAGTGTGCAAACAGGCCCTTCGGCCCAACCAGTCCACACCGACCCTCCGAAGAGTAACCCACCCAGACCCATTTCCCCTCTGACTAATGCACCTAACACTATGGGCAATTTAGCATGGCCAATGCACCTGACCTGCACATCTTTGGACTGTGGGAAGAAAGTTGAAAAATGTGGTGCTGGAAAAACACAGCAGGCCAGGCAGCATCCGAGGAGCAGGAGAATCGACGTTTCAGGCATAAGCCCTTCTTCAGGAATGAGGCTGGTATGCCAAGCGGGCTGAGATAAAAGGTAGGGGGGAAGGGAATTTGGGGGAGGGGCGCTGGGAATATGATAGGTGAAAGGAGGTGAGGGTGAGGGTGATAGGCCGGAGAGGGGATGGGGGCGGAGAGGTCGGGAAGAAGAATGCAGGTCAAGAGGGCGGTGCTGAATCCGCGGGTTGGGACTGAGATAAGGAGGGGGGAGGGGAAATGAGGAAGCTGGAGAAATCTACATTCATCCCGTGTGGTTGGAGGGTTCCTAGGCGGAAGTATTTCCCGCACCTCTCCCCCAAATTCCCTCCCCCCTACCTTTTATCTCAGCCCGCTTGGCACACCAGCCTCATTCCTGAAGAAGGGCTTATGCCCGAAACATCGATTCTCCTGCTCCTCGGATGCTGTCTGGCCTGCTGTGCTTTTCCAGCACCACATTTTTCAACTCTGGTACTCCAGCATCTGCAGTCCTCACTTTCCACTGTAGGAAGAAACCGGAGCACCCGGAGGAAACCCACGCAGACACAGGCAGAATGTGCAAACTTCACACAGTCAGTTGCCAAAGGCTGGAATCGAACCTGGGACTCTGGTGCTGTGAGGCTGCAGCGTTAGCCACTGAGCCACCGTGCCGCGAGTTGCACACAATGGTCAACATGGAGGCACCTCCTGCAGTTACAGCAGTTCTAGTGAAGGAAAAGAGCTTTGTAAAGGTATCAGTAGAGGTAGCAAAAAGCTGTATACTAATCCAAACTAGAGGCTGAGGAGCAAAGTCCCCAGTTACCCTCTTGGTTTCTGCAGTCGAGTTTCTGAAGCATCAGGTATCTCAATTAGACAGATGTTAACGGAGAAAGTGAAGTTAATTCTGTTGAGTAGTGTAATAATGAGATGCAAGTGTATGCAGATAGGTGTCTCGCCATCTGGTGTGAGAGAATCATCTCGTCACCTAAGATGGGAGCATTTGATTGTGAAAAGTTATCTTGATGGAAAGAATCCAACTTTAGGACTTTTGATTAATTCATCACACTTGCTACTATTCACACCATCTCAAAACAGACAATCGCGACGTTTGGATGGAGGTTAATATGGTCAGACTTTTCCTTTTGCCGTATTTACAGCATATTGTCAAGTAGTAATGAGAGGTATCATGTGCACACTGGGAGAAAGTAAGGACAACAAATGCTGGGAATCAGAGGCAAAAAGTGTGGGGCTGGAAAAGCACAGCCAGTCAGGCAGCATCTGAGGAGCAGGTGAGTCGACGCCTCCGGCATCAGGTTTTCATCAGGAATCCTGATGAAGAGCTTATGCTCAAAACAT
>NW_025200199.1:0-6402 GCF_004010195.1 Chiloscyllium plagiosum | reverse complement strand
TGATAGAGGAAGGTTTAGGGGAGATGTCAGAGGGAGGTTCTATACACAGAGGAATGCGTGGAAGGCACTGCTGGCAGCGGTATCGGTTCAGATATATTACTGACATACAAGTGACTCTTGAATAGGGACAAGGAAAGCAATAAAGCAAAGGCTATGCAGGTGACTGTAACCTTAGCGTAGGACGAAAGGCTGGCAAAACTTCGAAGGTCAAAGGGACAGTGCTGTGCTGGGCAGTTCAATGCCCTATGTTCAATGTAAATCGCACTGTGTGCTACAACAGCAATGATGCAGAGCAATAGATGTCATAGTTATATTTTCTGGGGAACATTCAACCAGATTTCACATCGTCCACTTTGATGTTCACTTGAGATTGTTGGATATTTCAGTGCAAAGAGGGAAAATAATGTTCCCTGTCTGAGAAGCAGCATCCTATTGCTCCATCTCTCTTACTTTATTCCTCCTGACAACAAAGTGTGAGCGAAGAAAATCTGTGAGTCTTTTTAGTTGCCTCTTGGGGACGATTCCTGTCGACTATTTAATGGAATCTCCACTGCTTGAAACAAAGGGAATTCACCGAAATCCAACTGTTCCAGAAGGTAATACATTTAGCAGCATCTTGTGCAAGCAGAATATCTTCAGTGGCAGAATAACACTGGAGCAGTTTATTTTTGATCCTTCTGTTATTAGCTGAACAGTTGTGAAGCACTGGAAAGCTTTCATTTTTTTTCTGTTTGTCTTAAGACTTGTGTATTTGTGTGTCTCGCACTTTTCGAGAAAATGACTCTGTCTGAGACCTTAATCATTGGCCATATCGCGAAAAATTAAAGTTTGTTGTAAGTAGTGTCGGAGTGGATCTGGAAAAGGAAACAGAGACTCTCCAACATTGGTGGAACACAAACGAGGAATTCTGAAAGGAATATTCAAGTATAACTTTTCTTCGCGAGTACTTCGTGGTATCTGTGTGCTTGAATTTATTCCAAGTTGAGTTTGTTGAACATTTGACAGAAAAGCAAATGAAGGAAAGTAGTACATACAGACAAATGCTGCTGTACGATCAAAGCCACGATCCCAGTGTTGGTGGTTTAGATGGAGCGTAATTTGTGAAGGATGTACAAGAAACAAAATCTAATTTAGTGTGGGGATGTACTGGCTAGTCAAGGCGTAAAACCATACCTGCTCTTGGGTAATAAAGCAGAGTAAGTCACTGATCATTCACTGGGGGAGCTCTTTGGAGCCAGCGACATAATTCAGTTTGTTTTCAAATAGTGATAGAAAAGGATAGACTGGATCGAAAAACTGAAATTCTAAACTCGAGAAATGCCATTTTTGACAGTATTAGGCAAAAATTTTCAAAAGCGGATTGAGGGCAGATATTCGCAGCTAAAAGCATCGGCTGAAAATGGGAAGTCTCAAAAATGGTATAATGTGAGTCCAGAGACAGCATATTTGTTCGTGAGAAAGAAACGCTCGTTGATGTAGGGAATGCTGGATGACTAGAGACTTTGATGTTGTTGTTAAGAAGAAGAAAGAAGCATATGTCAGGTATTAACAAGATAGATCGAATGACGCCTTAGAAGAGTATAAAGGAACTAGGAATGTACTGAAGAGGGAAATCAGTAGGGCAAATAGGGGACTTGATATAGCTTTGGCAGGTAGTGTTAAGGAGAATCCAAATGGATTTTGTGAATATGTAAAGGAAAAAGTGGTAACAATGTAGAGAATAGGGCCCCTCAAATATCCACAAGGCAGCGTATGAGTGGAATAGCAGGAGATGGGAGAGATACTAAACGAGTATTTTGCATCAGTGTTTACTGCGCAGAAGGACGTGGAAGATGTAGAATGTTGGGAAATAGATGGTGACATCTTGAATAATGAACATATTACGGAGGAGGAGGTTCTCAAAACACATGAAAGTGGATAAATCCCCAGGAACCGATCAGGCATAACCTAGATGACGGTTGGGAGGGGGAGAAAAGTGATTGCTGCACCCCATGCTGAAATATTGGTATCATCATTAGTCACAGGTGAGGTGTCAGAAGACTTGAGGTTGGCTAACGTAGTGCAACTGTTTAAGAAAGGTGGTAAATAAATGCCAGGTACTATAGACGGATGGGCCTAACATCGATAGTGGATACGTTGTTGGAGGGAATCGTGGGGAGAGGATGTACAGGTATTTGGAAGTACAAGGGATAGTTAACATGGGTTTGTGCGTCGGAAATCATGTCTTACGAACTTCTTTGATTTTTTTTGAAGAAGTAACGAAGAGGCATAATGAGGGCAGAGCGGTGGACATGATCTTATGAACGTCAGTAAGGCGTTCGACAAGGTCCCTCATGGTTAGCAAGACCGTTCTCATGGAATACAGGGAGAATTAGCCATTTGGATACAGATCTGGTTCAAAGGTAGAAGACAGAGCGTGGTGGTAGAGGGTTGCTTTTTAGGCTGGAGCCCTGTGACCAGTGGTGTGCCAGAAGGATTATGTCCACTGGTGTTCATCATTTATATACATAATTTGGATGTGAACAGTGGAGGTAAAGTTAGTAAGTTTGCAGATGACACCAAAATTGGATGTATACTAGACAGCGACAAAGATTATCTGATTGTACAACGGGATCGTGATCGATGGGCCAAGAGGCTGAGGGGTGGCAGATGAAGTTTAATTTCGATACAAAATAGCTTTTGCAATGCGTAAAAGCAAATCAGAACAGAACTTACATATTAAATGAGAAACTCCAGTGCAGTGTTGCTGAAGAAAGAGACTTTGTAGTGCAGGTTCATAGTTCCTTGACTCGCCTCGCAATCAGGTGAAATGTGACTGAATGACAGAGAACCCCTAATTTCTACGATTTGAGCAAAAATAACGATTGTTTTCCTGACAGGACGCGAAACAAACTGAACATTCATGCCTCCTCTGAACAAAATCCTCTAAAAACCGTGATCTAAGAATACACTTATTAAACATTACATTGACTTAATGTCAAATTCACACTCTCTGTCCTCTCCATTTCTTCAAGCTTTCACCAGCTGATCGCTCTGCGCCATCTTCTTTACGTTTTACTGGAAAAGGTACGTTTTGATATAGTGCGCCTTCTAGTTTCTTTGATAGCAAACTATTCGGTGAGCAGTTAACTCTCCAGAACTGAATCCTGTCAATGTCCATTTGCAGCCTATAACAAGCCATCACACTATCAACCACTTTACCAACGATTGTGTTATTGACGAGTTTACCAACCCACCCTTCGCCCTCCACATCCAAGTCACTGGTAAAAATCACAAAGAACAGAGGTCCTGGAACAGATGCCTGTAGAACACCACTGCTTACTGAGCTCCAGGCGGAATCCTTTACATCTACCACCGCTTTCTGTCTTCTATGAGCCAGCCAGTTCCTTTACAAACAGCCACATTTCCTTTTATTCCATGCTTCTTTCCTCTGCGAATAAGCTGACAATGGGGAATCTTATGAAATGTCCCGCTAAAATCTATGCATACAACAGCCACTGCTCTATCTTTAGGAATGTGTGTTGTCTCACCCTCAAAATACTCTATAAAGCTTGTGAAGCATGACCTGCCCCTGACAACGCCATGCTGATGAACCCTAATCAAATTATTTTCCAAATCATCATAAATCGTGTTTCTCAGCATACTCTTCAGGAAATTGCCCACCACCATCTGTAAGACCCAAAGTTATCATTTTTCCCTTTCTTGAACAAGGGAATAACATTTACCATCTTGCAATCAACTGGCATTAGTCCTGGACGTTGAGGACAGAAAGATAATGGCAAACCGAGCAAAAATCTGATTACACTTTCCTCAGTATCCTTGGATGCATCATGTTTGGCCCAAGGGATTTGCCTCTACGTATGTTTATCAAACGTTGCATCATATCATCCGTCTTAACATCAAATTCTTAACGCACATTAGTCTGTCATACAAATTAAAAGGTCCCTCTCACTCGTGAAGACTGCTGAAAAATATTCATTAAGGATCTCCCCACCTCCTCTGACTCCAATCACAAATTCGCTCCACTGTCCCTGATCAGTCCTACCCTCATACTGGCCACCTTCTTGCACCTAAAATAAGTGTAGAACGCCTTCGTGTTTTAATTAACCCTACCTAATAATGCTTCATCATGCCCCTTCCTATCTTTCCTGCATCCATTCTTACTCCTGGCTACTTTTTAAGCATCGAGACTCCTGTCCGATCATTGCTTCCTCAAACATAAGAAAGCTTACTTCTTCTTCTTGACTACATGTTCCACATTCCTTGTCATCCAATGTCAATTCATCCTACCAGCACTTCCTTTCCTCACAGGGGCAATTCCATCCAGCACTCCGACCCTGTGTTCCTGATCAACCTCTACATTTCTGTCGTGCAATTTCTTGAGAATATTTATACTCCACAGCTCTTGCCTAAAAGCATTGCATTTCTCCTCCACCAATTAAATACTTTCCCATACCCTCTCTGCTTAACCCTCCCCGTGACTGTAGGAAAGGTCAGTGAGTTTTGATCACGATCGCCGAAATGCTGTCCCACCTGGAGAGCTGACACCTGGCCTTGTTTATCGCCAGGCACCAAATCCACTTTAGCCTCCCCTCCAGTCAGCCTATCTACATATCGAGTCAGGAATCCTTCCTGGATACATCTGACAAAATTTGCTTCGTCTAAAGTATTTGCTCTAAGTAAGTTCCAATCAAGTTTGGTGGGCTGAGGTTACCTGTGTAAACAAACCTGTTGCTTCTGCACCACTCTAAAACTTGCATTTCAACCTGCGCCTCCGTGTCTATTTTGCAATGAAGGTGGGGGAGGAATGGTGGAGGGTCTACATAAATCTTCCAGTGACGTGATTGCTCCTTTCCTGTTTTTTGATTTCATCCACACTGACTCAGTAGACAAACCCTCTTGATGATCTGGCAGCATCTGTAAGACATTTCGAGTCTAACTGACCCTTGCAGATGTTACCAGACCTGCTGAGATTTTCTCGCTTTTTCTCTTTTAGTTTCAGATTCCAGCATCCGCAGTAATTTGCTTTTACCTCTTGATGATCTCCCTTTCTTCAACTGTGACACCAGTTCTGATTAGCAATGCCATTCTTGCACATCTTTCACCTAACTTCCTATTCCTTTTGAAACATCTAAATCTGGTACTTCCAAAAAACACTTCTGCCTCAGTGACATCCAAGTCTCCGTGATTTTCCCAACATCGTAGCTCCACCTAATGATCCATTTTCCAAGTTCATCACCTCTATTCCTGACGCTTCTTGTTTTTTTTAAATAGACAATATTAAACCCGTCGCACTGATCGCAACTCCCAACATCGTAGCTCCACCTAATGATCCATTTTCCAAGTTCATCACCTCTATTCCTGACGCTTCTTGTTTTTTTTTTAAATAGACAATATTAAACCCGTCGCACTGATCGCAACTTTGCCCCATCAACTGTCTATTTTTGCTCACAGACTAGCTGCACACTCCATCATCCTAATCTTCAGCTCCCCCACACTCTGATCCCTCGCCACGGTTCCCAACTATCTGCCGAATTAATTTAAACCATTCCAAAAAGCTCCAGAAAACCTCCTCGCCAGGGTAACGATTACACTCCAGTTCAGGTTCAAGCGATCTCCTTGTGCAGGTCCCACCTTCTGCAGTAGGTATCCTAATGATGCATATATCATAAGCCGTCTCTCATACAACAGCTCTGCAGCCACGTGTTAACGTGCATTCGATCTCTGTTCCTTGATTCACTGGACCGTGTCACTGGTAGCAATCCTGAGATTACAACTGTGTACGACTTCTATATTTACTTTTCAGGTCTTCATCCACTTCCATACCTATGTATTTGGTACCGATGTATTACATGATTTCTGCTTGGTCATCCCCGCCGTGGAGAAATCTGCAGACTCGATCTGAGGCATTTTTGACTCAAAAACCTGGGAGGCAACATACCATCCGGGAGTCTCGTTTGCGACCACCGAATTCCTTTTGTGTTCAGCTAAACATTAAATCTCCTCTCACTATCGCTCTTCTATTTACCCCCTTCCCTTCCAAAACAAAAAACAAGCACTGGTGCCAGCAACCTGCTCGGTGTGGCTATCTTCTGGTTGTTTGTTCACCCCGACAGTACCCAAAGCAGAAGACATATTGTTGATGGGAACAGCTGGAGGGAATCCCATGACTGTCCACCTATTCCGCTTCCCTCTTCAGACGGTCACCCAGCTACCTTATCTTTTCATGTAGGTATGACTACATTCTTACAAATTTTCTTTATCACTGCCTCAGCTTCCAGAATTATCTGAATTTCATCCAGCTCCTGCTTCATTTCCCTAATGTGGTTTGTGAAAAGCTGGGGTTGGGTGCATTTCTCGCAGGTGAATTCAACATGTACACTACCTCCCACAACCTGCAAG
>NW_025200198.1:3937-6401 GCF_004010195.1 Chiloscyllium plagiosum | reverse complement strand
CAGTGGTAAAATGTATCCTGCAGGACGTTATAAAAGGAGTTTTATATCCCAGGGCGCTTAGAAACATACGGGGGATGGGGCCCATTTCACCGCAAAGTTCATTCCTGCTGACTGTTACACACTTGGGATAGGCTGGAGATACCACATTTTGTATCATCCCCCAGGCATCAGGAATGGTGGAGAGAATGAACGGTACCCTCAAAACCACCCTCCCCAAAATCACTGAGGACACAGGACTGGCTTGGCCAGATGGCCGGCCACTGGTGTTTTACACAGTAAGAGGACAGGGAAACCGAATAACGGAAATCACACCCCTTCAATTGCTAATGGAACGACCAATTCCCACAGCCGCCGGACCCTCAAAACTAGCCAGTGACATAGTGCTGCTCTTAACACAGGAAACGCTCTTGGATTACGTTCAAGCCCTTAGTAGAAGGATCACGTTAAACCATGATTTTTTTAAAAGCTGCGGTATACTGGCCACTTGCGTGTTTTTTTTCTTCCTGCTGATGGAAACTGAATAAAGATTCGCGCATCTTGTGTCCTTTACTGTGTCTCAAACTTGTACACACACAAATGGGGAAAGAATAAGCACTACCGTAGTTAGGCGATATTGTGGGAGTAAAACAAAAAACAAACAAATAAAAAGCTGCGATGTCCACACCACTGCAGGAACCACTTCAAACGTTTAAACTGGGCACTATGTAACGTGACAGTGCCTGCCGAAAGATTCTCTCTACATGAGATGGAAAAGACCACTCTTGGTCTGTCTCACGACACTGACAGCTGTCATGCTCGAAGGGAGACCAGAATGTAGGCCGGTGAAAGAGGGTTCCGCCTCTACAGAAGGACAACCAAGCAGAACAAGATACAACTCCAGACACCACAGAGGGATCCAGCTGCTCACTGCAGCCATCGGGATCATCACTCTTGGTCTGTCCTTCACTGCTGCACTTGGCCACAACATGTCTGCCCACAATTCAATTTTCAATAATATTGAGACAGGAACCAAAACCTACCACCTAAGAATATACAATAACACTTATTTTGTCTTCGGCCACAAGGCATACCCTGGGTGGCATTGTTATGGGATGACACGTGGTATGTGGTACCACTCATTTACCACTCCTAGTCGTTTCCCTTCCAGAAGCTTATTCCCCACAGAAAACGCGCACTCACTGCCCTAGACGATTTACACCCCACCCCCGTTTTCATGTCCACTTACGAAAGCCTGCACCTCGACATAAAGGCATATCAACTGGCCACCACCCTCGAGGGAGATAACATGTAATGGGTGAAGTACTTGCCCAGCTGAATGCAGAGGCTGTCGACATTCGCAGTCTCACCCTACAAAACAGAATGGCTCTGGATAACTAGCTGGCCAAAACTGGGGCACTTGCACCTTCATTGGCACAGACTGCTGTACCTACATCCCTGACCCCAGCGAAAATATAACGGACCTGACACACCACTTTCCACAGGCTGCTGCTGTCCCAAATGAAGCGGAGTCCCACTGGGACCTGTGGAGCTGGGCAACTGCCTGGCTTGGCTCACGGGGCACTGAACTGCTGGAGGAACTAATATCCTGTATTGCGGTTGTGGATACCATTATCCTGGTCATGGGCCTCCGTATGTGCTGCTGCCGGTTTTGTGCAGCACTTTTACCACTGCTCTCCTCACAAACCAGCTTGTACAAATTCGCTGGAGTGAAATCCCCTCCCCTGACACAAACTACACTTGGTCAGATTCAGACACTGACTACTACCTGTCTGACACCGAAACCCCACCACCTGATAGCCTACTTGGTTCGGGCTACATTGCACTTTTTCAACATGCTCTTAACAAAAAAAAGGTGGACTGTGGCAGAAAATCTGCTACACTGCCCACTCACAGCATAAACACATAAAAAACACAGAAGCATGTCTGGGAAACACAGAAATCATGCCAGCTGACACACATAGAACACACACACAATGCCTCAGTTTTAGCCAAACAGGCGAATATAGAATCCAGATATTCAAAGCTACTCCCAAACCAAATAAGACACTTCTCAAACAGCCTTCACAGTAAGCTTCTAGCCTCGATCATCTCTTCTGTCCGAATACCCTAAGCACAAGCTCGTTCCCCATATAAACCGATGGCACATAATCAAAGAGGCAGCCTGAGAGACCCCGGAAGACATTGCTCCCAGGAGGAACACAATGGACAGAACTGAAATGCCAGTAGAAGGAACACTTGCACATACTCGTGCAGACAGGAAATACCGTTAAGAATGCCCGACAAGACACTCTCATCTATTCCAGGAGATAGCTGGAATCTCCAGTGTCAATTACAATTGAATTGTTGCTGCCAGACGCTTGTTTAAATTCCATTCTGTTTATTCTTTTTTTAATCGCTTTACTATTTTCACCACTGTACTGTTACTGCTTTGTAATCATCACCTTTGTTTTGTACCCCTATGAAA
>NW_025200198.1:0-1752 GCF_004010195.1 Chiloscyllium plagiosum | reverse complement strand
TGGATGTTCTGCAGTGTGGTCACCCAGTCCAAACTTCGTTTCACAAGATAGTGGAAGCCACATTGCGAGCAGTGATTGTAGTAGAGTGGATTGCGTAAAGTGCAGTTCATATGTTGATTCAACTGGAAGGTCTGTTTGGGCCATTGGAATCAAAGGAGGGAAGACGTCAATGGACAGGTGAGGAGAGAAAAGAAGCAAAAGGTGATATTATTAGAGAAATCATGAGGACAAGAAACCTAACAAGAAAGCACTTCACCTGAATGCTCGTCGCATTCATAACATGGTTGAAGAGTTAATGGCACAAATCAACACGAATGAAAATGATTTAATAGCCATTAGAGAGACACGGTTACGGGAAGGCCATGACTGTGAGTTAAATATCCAGGAGTACAAGACTATTTGGAAGGTCAGACAGCAGTATAAAGAAGGTGGAGTCTCTTTGTTATTCAAGGCCGACATCAGGGCTGTGTGGAGAGACAATATATGTTCTATGGAGAATGAGTTTGAATTAATTTGCGTGGAAAGTAGAAATTGTAAGAAGAACAAGTCACTGATTGGCGCAGTCTATAGGCCAGCAAATAATAACATCACACTGGTAAATGCAATAAACAAATAAATAAGCACTGCCTGTAAAAGTGGGTCAGCATTTATCATTAGGGATTTTAATTTACATGTAGCTTGGTCAAACCAGCTCAGTCACAGTATCACTCCAACCACAACGCCATAAACAAACACATAGATCTAGATGCCATCTATCAACCCCTCTGAAAACGAACAGGAAATGACATCACCACAAACCCCAGGAACCCCACCGAGGAGAAAGATGTAAATAGAAAGCAGGAGTCAACAGCTTCGCTTCACTTGGAGGTCGCCAGTGATTATGTTACCCAGCTAGGTAATGAAACGTCTGGATATCAAAGCTACAGCTCAGCGAGCAAATCTACACACCACATTTTCATGTTTATGTTGCATGAATCTGCGGTTATTGATCCACAGTTTAATTTCACTCCCTATAGGTAACATGCTGATTTCTCCACTTGTTCATAGTTCAATCTGATGCATCCAGTGTGTGCATAACGAGAGGGAGCTTGCTTCCCACATCTTGTATTTATCTGCGCCTTATGTCCAGCATTCATCATTGGCAAGAGCAAGGGGCGAGGGCGAGACCAATGTGTAAGTCTGTCCATGCCCATGCACGGCACCAACATCGGCAATTCTCCACTGTGCATTTATTGCCAATTCTCAGTGCACCTACACCCACCCGCTTCACCTTTTGAATTATCTCCATTAGTTTGTGCTGTCTCGCTGTGGTCTTCTCACCAGGATGTATTACTTCTACTCAGCCTCCTCCAGATTTCATCTGACAAAATATTCATTAAGAATCCCTTTGCATAAACATGCACTTCGCATCTCTCGTCAATTGATTTTCCTGGATGTCTTTCATACATAAAAATGTTCACAGCAACTTGACTTGTAAAAGAAAATCGTGCTCTTTTTCATTATCCCAATGCAGCCTACATTTCAATGCAGTTTAGTCAACAGGCTCAAACGATTCTTTGAGATTTTATAATGGCGTCGATGCATATCAACTAACAATTGGACAGCTGTGATCATCTGAAAACAGCAGCCTTGAAAGCCGTTGATGACAGCGACGAGAGTGGGATTCGAACCCCGCGTGCAGAGCACAATAGATTTTCAGTTAATCGCCCTAACCTCTCGGCCACCTCGTCACAAACGCTGCAACGGTTATGA
>NW_025200197.1:3125-6400 GCF_004010195.1 Chiloscyllium plagiosum | reverse complement strand
ATCAAGCCAATTTTGTATCCAGTGGACTAGATCCTCCTGAATTCCATATCCTTTTCTATTGATATGAGCTTATTCCCTGTTTACCATACAGGCACAGAACACAGAACAGTCCAGCACAAGACCCTTCGGCCATGATGCCATGCCAACCGTTTATCTGACTGTACGATCAAACTAACTTACGTACCCTTCATTTTATTATCATCCATGTGCCTAAACAGAAGTATACTAAAGGTCCCGAATGCATCTAATTTTACTGCCACCACTGGCAGTGCATTCCACTCACCCACCACTCTATATGTAACGAACCTACCTCTGAAATCTCCCCTTCACCATCCGTGAATCACCTGAAAATTATACCCCCTTGTAATAGCTATTTACGTCTGGGTAAAAAATGTCTCTCACTATTCACTCTCTCTGTGCCTCTCATCATCATGTTCACCTCTACCAGTCACCACTCACCCTTCTTCACTCCAATGAGAAAAGCCTTAGCTTGCTCAAGCTTTCTTCATAAGACATGCTCTCCGGCACAGGCAGCATCCTTGTAAATCTCCTCTTTACCCTCTCTCAAGCTTCCACATCCATCCTGTAATGAGGGAACCTAAACTGAACACAATATTCCAAGTGGGGTCTAACCAGAGCTCTATAGAGCTGCAGCATAACCTCACGGATTTAAAACTCAATCCCCAAACTAATGAAATCACACACAATATATTCCTTCTTAACAAGCCTATCAGCTTGTGTGGCAACTTTGAGGGATCTCTGGACTTGGAACCCAAGTTCCCTCTGTTCCTCCACACTGTCAAGGATCCTACCTTTAACCCTGCATTCTGCTTTCAAATTCAGTCTTCCAAAATGAATGACTTCACACTTTTGCAGATTCAACTCCATCTGCCACTTCTCAGCCCAGCTCTGCATCCTTTCATTTGCAACCTACAACAGCCCTCCACACTATCAGCCATTCCACCAACCTTCGTGGCATTGCCAAACTTACTTACCCACTCTTCCACTCACATCCAAGTCATTTATAAAACCACAAAGAGCAGAGGTCCTGTAACCTCTCCCTGCAGAAAACCACTGGTCACTGAGTTCCAGGGTGAATGCTTTCCATTCATCATCACCCTCGATCTTCTATGGGCCAGGAATTCTGTATCCAGACAGACAGGTTTCCCTGTTTCCCATGTCTCCGTACTTTCTGAATGAGCCATAAAGGTGTTTTGTCACATCGCCAAAGGACTCAATAAGATTTGTAAGGCATGACCTGCCCCTTACAAAGCCATGCTGACTATCTCTAATCAAACTATGGTTTTCCAAGGAATTATAAATCCTGTCTCGGAGTCCTCTCCAATAATCTGCACACCACAGACATAAGACTGACAGATCTGAAATTCCCAGCGTTATCGGTATTCCCTTTCCTGAACAAGGGACTAACATTTGCCGCCCTCCAACCATCTGGTACAACTCCAGTGGACAGTAAGGGCGCAAAGGTCATTGCCAAGTGCACCGCAATCTCTTCCCTCATTTCGTGTAGTAACTTTGGGCACATCCCGTCTAATCCAATAGACTTATCTATTCTTATGTTTTACACAATACTCAGCACATCCACTTTCTTAACATCAATCTGTTCACATATATCAGCCTGTTTCACGCTATCCTCACAAATGACAAGGTCCCTATCAGTAGTGAATACTGAAGCACAGTCTGCAAAAAGGAAATCCCCTACCTCCTGTGACTCCAGGCAAAAGTTCCCTCCACTATCCCTGATCGGCCCTACCCCCACTCTGTCCATCCTCTTGTTCCTCACATAAGTGGAGAATGCCTTACGGTTTTCCTTAATCCTTCACAACAAAGGTTTTTCATACCCCCTTCCAGCTGTCCTAAGTCCATTCTTCATTTCGTTCCTGGTACCTTCAGAGAATCCCTACAGTGTGGAAACAGGCCATTTGGCCCAAAACCTCCATATCAACCCTCCAAACTGTACCCCAACCAGAACCATTCCCCCAACCTAATTCTCTCCATTTGCCCCGACGTATGCACCAAACCTACACATCCGTGAACACTATGGGTAATTTAGCATGGCTGAGTCACCTGACATGCACATCCTTAGGCTGTGGGGGAGACCGGAGCACCTGGAGGAAACCAATGCTGACACGGGGAGAACGTGCAAACTCCACACAGACAGTCACCTGAGGCTGGAATCGAAATGGAGTGCGTGGTGCTATGAGGTAGCAGTGTTAACCACTTGGCCATCGTGCGATTCCATGTTACCCTCTAGAAACCTATCTGACCCTTGCTTCCTCAACCTTAAATAAGCTTCCTTCATCCTCTTGACTAGATGTTCTACATCCCTTTCAACCCTGTTAAATGCTTCGCTGTCCATGTGGACAATGTTGACTGCTCTGCCTTCATCGATCTCTTGGCCACCTGCTTGAAGAGTCAATTCAGTTTGTGAAACACGGTTTTCCACTCACAAAGTCATGCTAACTATCTCTAATCAGCCCTTGCCTTTCCAAATACACATAGCTCCTTTCTCTCAGAATCTCCTCCAACAACCTCCCCACCACTGGGCTCACTGGGCTGTAATTTCCTGCCTTTTCCCTGCAGCCCTTATGTGATGGAACAGCATAATGTTCCCTCCAGTCTTCCGACACCTCACTGCGTCTGTTGATAATATAAATATCCCTGTAAGGGACACGGCAACCTCTTCCCTAGCTTCCCACAATATTCTAGGATAAACCTAATGAGCTAGGGTCATTAGGTTTATCCTCGGCTGATCCTGGGAATGGAGGGAGTTTCTAATGAGAAGAGGTGGAGTAGGTTGAGGTTGAACCCATTGAAGTTTAGATAATGAGAGAGAAATGGAATGAATCATCCAAGATTCTGAGGGTCTCTGATCGGGCAGATGCTGGGAAGTTAGAAAATAGAACAGTAGAGCACAGCAACAGGTCCTTCAGCCCACCACGTCTATGCTGTCCATGATGCTATTCTAAATCATACCATCTGCCTGCACATGGGTCCATAACCCTCTATTCTCTGCCCGTTCATGACTAAATGCCACTTCAAAACTTTTCTCGCATTTCTGTTTCTATGACCTTGCTTGGCAACTTCCACTCTCTGTTAAAAGAAACTTGCCTCACAAATGTCATTTAAACTTTCTCTTTCTCACCTTAAATCTCTGCGCTCTAGTATTTGAAAGTTACACATTGGAAAAGAGATTCTGACTATCCACATTATCTATCCCTGTCCTAATGTTATATCCCTGTACCTGATCGCCTGTC
>NW_025200197.1:0-1590 GCF_004010195.1 Chiloscyllium plagiosum | reverse complement strand
GGGGTGAAGTCGGGGGTGGGCGAGGGGGAGGAGGGTTTCTTGTGCAACCCCAAAATGTGGAACAATCATGCTTTAGAAACAGCGCTTAGTGTTTGCTATGTAATTGCTTAAAGTCAAGACACATTTTAAAATTTCGCGCTGTTGAAACAGTGTCCCCAATTCGTTAGTCACACATAGATGAACTCACATTAACACAATGCACGTTATCGCAGAACAATCTGTCCAGCAGTTTTCAAAAACAACTCTCCTCCAATTTCTAAATGACATCTTGGTGCTGGTAGTAAATGCTAGCCAACAAGCGATGCTCAATGCCGCAAGAGAAAAGAAAGAGGAGGAGGAAGATGGGGTTTGGGAGAGGAGGATAGGAGAGGAAACGTGACTGGGATGTGAGGTGGTTGAGGGGAATGAAGGAGGCTATGCATCAGTACTGCACTGTTTCAGAACTCAAGTTCTGAAGAAGGGTACTGGACTTACTGGCTTTGATAATCTTTGTTCCTCGGTAATGTTAGCTCTGTTGCTCTGAATCTGGGGATTGTGCTGCCAGCAATCAGATGGAAGTGAATGGGGAATAATATCATTTTTGGAGCACTCATTATTGAGGGCGATCGGAATCAATAAGGTTTTGTGCGATCTATTGTATGTTCTATGGGGCATTACTCTTGTGTTTAGGGGAGTTTGTGAACAAATGGGGTAACCTGTATAACATTAAACCCCCCAGATGTATTCACGCTAATCTGAAATAGCATTCGATTGTCCTGTTTAAGAAGGAACATAATGATGTACCTTAAGCCCTGACATCATCCCCTGTAACAATTAAAATGAGTAGTGATTAATTTTTAAAAGTTGCTTAGTATAGTTTATTAAAATTGGTTCACAAGCTAGGATATATTTTATGCAGTATCTATGCAATGATAGGGGGAAGAAAATTGCCATGCTTGTATTGTTTAACTTGTAGTGAGCAAGCATTATAGGTCAAAGCTGATGAGTGCAAAAGCATGTGTATCATTGCAGATGAAAGTCATTTGCCCATAACGCTTATTCCTGTCCCTGCTGATGCTGTCTGCTGTGTTCTTCAGCATTGTTGTCTTTTTGATATTATATGTGCAGTTTCTACGTACAGGTCCTAGTTTAGTGATCTGTTTTGTCACATTGTGATAAATTAGCAAGGTTCTCAGACTTCACTCATCACTGAGTTATCAGATGTTAGAGCTGGGAGGAACATGCTAAAGTTGACTTGTTTGTTGCCGAGTGCCTCAACCCTGCAACTTTTATAAGAGCTTACAAAATGAAATCTATAAAAATTATTGATGTGCTAAAAAACAAAGTGGATGCTGAGTAAGTGTTCCCCCAGCGGGGAATCTACAACTGGGGCACAATCTCAAGTAGGCTGTTATTTTGGACTGAACCCAGGAGCAATTTGCACCCTTACTATATTGTCAATCTTTGCTTATTTCGATTATATTCAAGACAGAAGCTGATTGATTTTTTAGGCTCAGAGAATTAAAAAATGAGATTGCAGGAATGGGGATTTCTGCTAATAGAAAATGGTGTGTGAGCCTTTTGAATGATGGTGCAAGCTTTACAGACTAA
>NW_025200196.1:4460-6400 GCF_004010195.1 Chiloscyllium plagiosum | reverse complement strand
CCCCACACCCAGGCAGTGTATCCTACAGAAGGACTTGGCTTTGCTCTCAGTGTTGGATGCACGCGCCCACGTTAATAGGTACGGGCGGGGGGGAGGGGAGTACGGCATTGGGAGCGGGAGGCAGGGGGGGGGGGGATGAGGTGCAGGCCAAATCCAAACACGCGTCCAGAGGGCTCTGTTCCCCGGGAGTCAGTCGGTCAGCGTTCCTTGCCACCCGCGGTGATGAAGCGGGTGAAGATGGAACGGACCCCTCCTGTGGGCTCTCCAACGTCCTCGGTCCCTCCTTTTGACCTCTAACGGGAACACGCGGACAGCAGCCACCGTAAACACCAAAACGCGGCCGGTTACGGTTAGTATGGTGATCCCGGTACGTACCGGCCGGCTCCCGGTCGGCTGAGGACGCCTCCTAGTGACCATCCCTCCAGGCCGTCCATAAACCCATTGTCAATAGTTTGGAGAGAGTCCGGATTTCCTGTGGGATGTGTTCAGGGAGAGCCCGGATTTCCTGTGGGATGTGTTCAGGGAGAGCCCAGATTTCCAGTGGGATGTGTTTAGGGAGAGTCCGGATTTCCTGTGGGATGTGTTTAGGGAGAGTCCGGATTTCCTGTGGGATGTGTTTAGGGAGAGTCCCGATTTCCAGTGAGATGTGTATAGGGAGAGTGTGGATTTCCAGTGGGATGTGTTCAGGGAGAGTGTGGATTTCCGGTGAGATGTGTTTAGGGAAAGTCCGGATTTCCAGTGAGATGTGTTTAGGGAGAGTTCGGATTTCCCGCGGGATGTGTTTAGCGAGAGCCCGGATTTCCAGTGAGATGTGTTTAGGGAGAGTTCGGATTTCCCGCGGGATGTGTTTAGGGAGAGTCCTGATTTCATGTGGAATGTGTTCGGGGAGAGCCCGGATTTCCCCTGGGATGTATTTCGAGCGCTCCCTGATGTCCGTGGACCTGCCAAGGATGTAGTTAAAGCTCACCATAGCACAGGTACCACCTGCCCCTGGCTCGGCAAAGTGAGTGGGGCCTACGTGATTGGTCGACCATTCGGGCGGAACCAGGCCCCGAGTGAGGTCGGGGGTTATACCCCCCACCCAACACCACCCCCCGGCAGCGGGTGTCTCCCTGCGGCACGGGGGAGGGGGCGAGAGAGGAAATAAATCAATCTGTTCCCAACGTCGCCAAAGTATGGAAAGCGCCCCCTGTCCCCCACCACCACCACCCCCCGGCAGCGGGTGTCTCCCTGCGGCACGGGGGAGGGGGGCGAGAGAGGAAATAAATCAATCTGTTCCCAACGTCGCCAAAGTATGGAAAGCGCCCCCCTGTCCTTATCGGGGTCCGTTTTCCGCACTGACGTTGCTGGCGGTCGGTTCTGCCTGCCGGCTGGGATTATCCCGGATCCCCCCCCCCCCCCCCCATGGGCTCCTCAGGGTAAACCGCCTCAGGCAGGGAGACGGACCGGGTTTCACCGGGAGGGGGTAACCCTCGCGCGGAGCAGGGAAGGCCGCAGGCTCAGGCCTTCGGCCAGCCTAGGCCGGTTTCCTGCTTTCACTCTGCCGTCGTATTTATTTCCCCTCAACCGGATTTTAACCGCGGGTTTACAGCCCGTGTGGGTCCCTTTGTCGGGACTGCCTCTCCATCTATCCTCTAACGCCCACTGTTACCGAGCAACCCTGCTAACATCGGGTACCCTGGGTAATTCTAGCAAATCGAGAAACTGCGAGGCCTAGCAGAGTAGGCCCAGAACCGCACACATTCCTGGCCCCTTTTTTTTTTGGGCTCAAGCCGTTGGTTTGGAAATCAGCGTTCCCTTCTTTGCCGAGGCGTGTACGGTAAGGGACATAAACCACACAGATCGGTAAAAAGCCAAGGGAGGGAGCCCGGGCGTGTAAAAACAGCTTGACATTAACGTCAAGGGCGCGACCCCCCCCCCCCCCCTCCCCCACCCCTTCC
>NW_025200196.1:0-3329 GCF_004010195.1 Chiloscyllium plagiosum | reverse complement strand
CTATAAGGTCACCCCCTCAGTCTCCCCCACCCCAGGGGGAAAAGACCTTGTCTATTTACCCTATCCATGTCCCCCCCTCATGATGTTATAAACCTCTATATGGTCACCCCCTCAGCCTCCGACGCTCCAGGGAAAACAGCCCCAGCCTGTTCAGCCTCTCCCTGTAGCTCAAACCCTGGCAACATCTTTGTGAAGGGCCTGTTTCCACACTGTAGGGAATCTAATCTAATCTAATCTAATCTAAATTTCTGAGCCCTTTCAAGTTTCACAACATCTTTCAGATAGGAAGGAGACCAGAATTGCACGCAATATTCCAACAGTGGCCCTAACCAATGTCCTGTACAGCCGCAACATGACCTCCCAACTCCTGTACTCAATACTCTGACCGAGAAAGGAAAGCTTCCCAAACGCTGCCTTCACTATCCTATGGTCCACAGAGGGGTTTTTTTTTAATATTTGGCAATTTTTATTCCCCCTTGCTTCCACCAGCTGTACAGTTGCTGGAGAGGATAAAGCAGGGTTTGTAGCAGTGAGAGGGGTTAGCATTATCACGGCTGGGCCAAATACTCCTGATTAAGATGAACGTCCTTCCTAGCCTGTTGGACCCCACGAGAATGCTCCCGGTGTTGTTACCCACACCAGTGTTACCGAGTGGTTGGCTCGGCGCATTTATTTGGCGCCAGTGGCGTCCTTTAATTAAACTCACGAAATTGCGTTTGCCGGCTTCCGGGTTTGAAGAAATATCGAGCGTGCGCTCTGTTAGCCAACGCTGGTGACCGGGCACAGGGGAATTCGGAATGGGTCCGGTCTGATACCGAAGCCTGACGGTCGATACGCCCTCTAGATCCGGAGACGCCGGTGTTGGACTGGAGTGTACAATGTTTAAAAAGAAAATCACACACCAACACCAGGTTATAGTCCAACAGGTTTAATCGGAAGCGCACCAGCTTTCGGAGCGACGCTCCTTCATCAGGTGAGAGTGGAGGGCTCGATCGTAACACAGAGTTATAATTTCATTTACATCACACTGTAGATTTTTGCTATAAATTCTGTGTTACGATCGAGCCCCCCCACAACCACCTGATGAAGGAGCGTCGCTCCGAAAGCCAGCGCGCTTCCAATTAAACCTGTTGGACTATAACCTGGTGTTGGTGTGTGATTTTTAACTTTGTATACCCCAGTCCAACACCGGCATCTCCGAATCGTGACTCTGTTAACTCACCTTTTAGATTAGAGTCAATCTAAACATCAGGTCAGAGACAGAGAACACAGGGGGGGGGCTAACACCTCCATCATATTGTCTAGCTATCACCATTGGTAACAGCTAACCTGAGGATGTAACGTTTTAAAAAAAGCTTTGTGATTTACCCATGAAAGAAGTGAAACTATCATGGTACGAAAGACTCAACAAACAATCAAGGCAGCTTTCAATGTATAATTTCTGTTACATCGCCCTGTAAAGTTTTACTATACATTCTGTGTCTTACAATCGTTTTCTCTACAACCACCTGATGAAGGAGCAGCGCTCGGATACATGATAATCTAGTTAACTTATTACTCATGGAGCCGATGAAATCCGTGACCCAGCAGTGTTAAAACCCAATCATTTTAAACACAGAGTGAGCCTGGAAGACAATGAGGCAAGACGAGGGCACTTGATCTAAGACTTCACCATTTTATTCCGATGGGTAGGAGCTCAAGGATTTAAGCAAGGGAATTCCACGTTTTGGGAGACCTTTTCGAGAGAGAGGTCCTGATCTAATTTAGTCAGTTAGGTCAGAAATATGGGTTGCCCAATGTTGTGAAACCTGCAAGGGTTCAGCGAAGATGTTGCCAGATGTTGGAGGGTCTGAGCGACAGGGAGAGGCTGAACAGGCCGGGGCTGTTTTCCCTGGAGCGTCGGAGGCTGAGGGGGTGACCTTATAGAGGTTTGTAACATCATGGGGGGACGTGGATAGGGTAAATAGACAAAGTCTTTTCCCCCCTGGGGTGGGGGAGTCCAGAACTAGAGGGGCATAGGTTGAGGGTGAGAGGGGAAAGATATAAAAGAGACCTAAGGGGGCAACTTTTTCACCCAGAGGGTGGTACGTGTTTGGAATGAGCTGCCAGAGGATGTGGTGGAGGCTGGTACAATTGCAACATTTAAGAGGCATTTGGATGGGTGTATGAATAGGAAGGGTTTGGAGGGATATGGGCCGGGTGCTTGCAGGTTGGGACTAGATTGGGTTGGGATATCTGGGTCGGCGTGGACGAGGTTGGACCGAAGGGCCTGTTTCCCTGCTGTACATCTCTGTGACGAAGGGACTATATTACAGAGGAAGGCCACACTCCTGGCCCAGTGTTATACATCACTCAGGAACAATTGGGTAATCCAGTTTATGGAGTACACCTTCGCTTAGTCTGTCACATCGTTTACAGAAAGGGGTCACGCTCTGGGGGGAATATGGCAGGACTCTGTAAGACGTGGGACCGAGAGTTGAGAGAGGACATTTCACCAGAGATAATGGGAAGACGTCCGGGGAAATGTAAGGAAACTTTCAGCACGTAACGGAGCGCAGGCCAGGCGACTGAAGATCTTACCCAGGGCTCAGAGAGCACCAGAAAGTTTCAGAGCCGGACATCGCCAATATTTCTCAAATATAAAGTCAATGTAGGCACGATATTAATGTAGGGGGTAATCCCAGGGATGAGAACCTCAGTGGAGATGTGGATGAGTGAGATGAAATAACATAGTGAGATATTATTTAATTTAAGTTATTTGATTGCTGGTTAAACTAGTATTTATTTATTATGTTTGTAGCTTAGTTTTAGTGAGGTAGATATGTTTGTTTTGGGTACGATAGTGGGTTGTTTATTAACAATGCCATAGTCTTCTGACTTGCCTCCTGTTTTAGCCTTTTCTTCATATATAAATGTTTTGGAAAAGAGTCAAAAAGATTATCAATAAAAATTCTGACAAAAAAACAAATGCCCCGTACTCACAAGTAATGACTAACCCAGAGACGCAGATATTCCACAACCTTATCTTGAGACTGACTGACATGATTTTTATTTGTAGCAAGATAGTGTCGCACTGACCCTCTCGTTCTCCCTGAGGAAGGGAAACTGACAGAGAATAAGGTACTCTGTACCGGCGAAGGAGATGTAGTAGTTTTAACATGAACTGGAGGCAAAGAAACCCAAAACAAAACTTATCCTTCAGCCAGTATCGTTTGCGGAAAGCAATGTCGCTGGTTTGGTATGTCCAGATCCCACCTTCACACTCTGCTTTACAATTCTTAACAAAATTAAACTGTATAAAGTTCAAAATCACACAACACCAGGTTATA
>NW_025200195.1:0-6399 GCF_004010195.1 Chiloscyllium plagiosum | reverse complement strand
CTGAGACACTGTGACACACTCTGACACACTGTGGCATTCTCGGACGCACTGAGACACACTCTGAAACACTTTGGCACTTTCTGAGACACACCGTGAAACACTTTGACACTCTCTGATATATACGATAACACTCTCTGACACTCTGAGACACGCATTGATACTCTCTGACACTCTCTAAGACACACAGTGATGCTCTCTGACTCTCTTCGAGGCACACTGGCACACGCTCTGACACACTGTGACACTCTCTGACTCTCTTCTGACAGACAGAGATACTCTCTGACGCACAGAGAGTGTCACAGTGTGTCTCAGAGAGAGTCAGAGACTGGCACAACGTGTCTCAGAGAGTGTCAGAGATAGACAGTGAGACTCACAGTTTATCACAGTCTGTCAGAGTGTCATAGACTGTCCCAGATTGTGTCAGAGAGTGTCACAGCGTGTCTCAGAGAGAGTCAGAGAGTGTCACATTGTGTCTCAGAACATGTCAGAGAGTGTCACACTGTGTCTCACAGATTGTTAGCAAGTGTCTCAGTGCTTCAGAGAGTGTCAAAGGGTTTCAGAGAGCGAGTCCGAGAGTGTCACATTGTGTTAGACTGTGTCACAGTGTGTCTTAGAGAGCGTACGATAGAGTCAGAGAATGTCACAGTGTGTCAGATAGTGTCACAGTGTGTCTTTGAGAGTGTCAGAGAGAGAGGCAGAGAGTGTGATATTGTGTCAGAGTGTGTTGCAGTGCAATCATGGAGAGAGTGAGAGAGTGTCACAGTGTGACTCAGTGGGTGTCAGAGTCTGTCACAGTGTGTCTCAGAGAGAGTCTGTGAGTATCACAATGCTTCAGTGAGAGTTAGAGAGTGTCAGCAATGTGTCACAGTATTTCAATGATTGTCACAGGGTGTCAGAGAGTGAGTCAGAGGGTGCCACCGTGTGTCAGAGCATGTCTAAGAGTGTCAGAGCTAGTCACATAGTGTCACAGTGTGTCTCAGAGTGGGTCAGCAAGTGTCACAGTGCTTTAGAGTGTCACAGGGTGTCAGAGAGAGAGAGTCGGAGAGTGTCACAGTGTGTCAGAGAGTGTCACAGCATGTCTCAGAGAGTGTCAGAGAGAATCAGAGAGTGTCACAGTCTGTCAGAGCATGTCTCAGAGTGTCATATGTAGTCACAAAGTGACACAGTGTGTCTCACAGTGTCAGAGAGTCTCACAGTGTGACAGAGATTGTCAGAGTGTGCCAGAGAGATAGGCAGAGCGTGTCAGAAAGTGTCACAGTGTGTCTCAGAGTGTGTCACAGTGTCTCAGAGAGTGTCACATTGTGTCAGAGAGTGTCACAGTGTGTCTCAGAGCGTGACAGAGAGTATCATTGTGTGTCTCAGAGAGTGTCACAGTGTGTCTCAGAGAGTGTCGGAGAGAGACAGAGAGAGTCACAGTTTACCACAGTCTGAAATAAAGTGTCACAGACCGTCTCAGAATGTGTCAGAGAGTGTCACTGTGTGTCTCAGAGACAGTCAGAGAGTGTTACAGTGAGAGTCAGAGAGTGTCACAGTGTGTCTCGGAGAGTGTCACAGTGAGTCTCAGAGAGACTCCGAGAGTGTCACAGTATCTCTGAGAGTGTCACATTGTTTCAGAGAGTGTTGCAGTGTGTCTCAGAGTGAGACAGAGAGTATCACTGCGTGTCTCACTGTGACACTCTCTGAGACACACTGTGACACTCTCTGAGACACACTGTGACATGCTCGGAGACGCATTGTAACACTATTTGACTCTCTCTGAGACACATTGTGACACACTCTGACACGCTCTGAGACACACTGTGACACTCTTTAACTACCTCTTACACTCTGAGACACTCTCTATCCGTCTATGACACTCTCTGACTCTCTCTGAAACTCTGTGAGACACCCTGTGACACTGTCTGAAACACTGTGACACTTGCTGACCCTCTCAGAGATACACTGTCACTCTCTGACTCCCTCTCTGACGCACTGTGGCACTCTCTGACTCTCTCTGAGACACACAGTGACACTCTCTGACACGTTCTGAGACACACTGTGACACTCTCTGACTACATCTTACACTCTGAAACACTCTCTGTCAGACTATGACACTCTCTGGTTCTCTCCGAAAGTCTCTGAGACACACTGTGACACTCTCTGACACTCTCTGTGACACTCGCTGACACTCTGAGACACAATGTGACACTCTCTGACTACCACTTACACACTGAGACGCTCTCTGACAGACTGTGACACTCTCTGACTCTCTCTGTCTCTCTCTGATACACTGTGACGCTCTCTGACACACTCTGACACGCTCTGGCTATCTCTCTGACACGCTGTGAGAATCTCCGTCACATTGTGAGACTCTCTGACACTCTGAGACACGCTGTGACACAATGTGTCAGAGAGTGTCACAGTGTGTCTCAGAGAGTTTCACAGAGAGACACGAGAGAGTCAGAGAGTATTTTTGTGTGTAAGAGGAGAGTCAGAGAGTGTCACAGTGTGTCAGAGAGTTTCACAGTGTGTCGTGAAGAGAGTCATAGAGTATCACTGTGTGTCTCAGAGAGAGTTAGAGAATATCACTGTGTGTCTCAGAGAGTGTCAGAGAGTATCAATGCGTGTCTCAGAGAGTGTCAGAGTGTGTCACAGAGAGGGTCAGCAAGTGTCACGGTGTTTCAGAGAGTGTCAAACGGTGTCAGAGAGAGAGTCAGAGAGTGTCACAGTGTGTCAAGATAGTGTCACAGCATGTCTCAGAGAGTGTCAGACAGAGTCAGAGAGTATCACAGTCTGTCAGAGCATGTCTCACAGTGTCAGAGATAGTCGCAAATTGTCACTGTGAGTCTCAGAGTGTCAGAGAGTCTCACAGTGTGACAGAGATTGTCAGAGTGTGCCAGAGAGATAGCCAGAGCATGTCAGAGTCTGCCAGAGAGTGTCACAGTGTATCTCAGACAGTGTCAGAGAGAGTCAGAGAGTGTCATAGTCTGTCAGAGAGTGTCTCCGAGTGTAAGAGACAGTCAGACTGTCACAGTGTGTCTCAGAGAATGTCAGAGAGAGACATGGCGACTCACAGTTTATCGCAGTCTGTCTGTGTCACAGACTGTCTCAGAATGTGTCAGAGCGTGTCACAGCGTGTCGCAAAGCGTGTCAGAGAGTGTCACAGTGTCTCAGAGATTGTCAGCAAGTGTCAGAGTGCTTCAGAGAGTGTCATAATGTGTCACAGAGTGTCACAGTGTGTCAGAGAGTGTCACAGTGTGTCTCGGAGAGAGTCAGAGAGCATCTCTGTGTGTCAGACGAGAGTCAGAGAGACTCTGAGAGTGTCACAGTATCTCTCAGAGTGTCACATTGTGTCTCAGGGCGTGTCATAGAGTGTTACTCTGTGTCTTAGAGAGAGTCAGAGAGTGCCACAGTGCGCAAGAGAGGGTGTCAGAGAGTGTCAGTGTGTCTCTGAGAGGGTCAGCAAGTGTCATAGTGTTTCAGACAGTGTCACAGGGTGTGTCACAGAGTTTCAGAGAGAGTCAGAGAGTGTCATAGTCGGATAGAGAGTGTCTCAGAGTGCAAAAGGTAGTGAGAGAGTGTCACAGTGTGTCTCAGAGCGTGTCACAGTGTGTCAGATAGTGTCACAGTGTGTCTCGGAGAGTGTCACAGTGAGTCTCAGAGAGACTCCGAGAGTGTCACAGTATCTCTGAGAGTGTCACATTGTATCAGAGAGTGTCGCAGTGTGTCTCAGAGCGAGACAGAGAGTATCACTGCGTGTCTCAGAAAGAGACAGAGAGTGTCACAGTGTGTCTCAGGGCGTGTCAGAGAGTATCACTGTGTGTCTCAGATAGAGTTAAGGAGTATCACTGTGTGTCGTAGAGAGTGTCAGCGTGTATCAATGCGTGTCCCAGAGTGTCAGTGAGTGTCACAGTGTACCACAGACAGTGTCACAGTGTGTCTCAGAGTGTGTCAGAGTGTGTCTCAGAGTGTCAGAGAGTGTCAAAGTCTTTCACAGAGTGTCTCAGAAACTGTCACAGTGTGTCTCAGAGAGTCTCACAGTGTCTCCGAGAGAGAAATAATGTGGTACATTGTGTCTCAGCGAGAGACCGAGAGTGTCAGAGAGAGTCTCAGAGAGAGTCAGAGGGAGAGTCTCAGAGAGTGCCAGCGTGTGTCACAGCGTGTCTCAGAGAGAGTCAAAGAGTATGACGAAGAGTCAAAGAGTGTCACACTGTCTCTGAGAGAGAAATACTGTGACACAGTGTCACAGCGAGAGACCAAGAGTATCAGAGGGTGTCACAGTGTGTCTCAGTATGTGACAGAGAGTGTCACAGTGTGTCTCCGAGTGTCAGAGAGAGTCACAGTGTGTCTCAGAGCATGTCAGAGAGTGTCACAGTTTGTCTCAGAGAGAGTCAGAGCGCGTCACATTGCGTCAGAGAGAGAGAGAGAGAGTCAGAGAGTGTCACAGTATGTCTCAGAGAGTGTCAGCAAGTCGCACAGTGTCACAAGGTGTCAGAGAGTCAGATAGTGTCACAGTGTGTCTCAGAGCGAGAAAGAGAGTGTCACAGTGTGTCTCAGAGAGTGTCAGAGAGTGTCACAGTGTCTCTCAGAGAGTGATAGAGAGGGTCACAGTGTTTCAGAGAGTGTGGCACGTTATCAGAATGATCGTCAGAGAGTGTCACAATGTGTCAGTGAGTGTCACGGTGCGTCTCAGAGCGAGACAGACAGTATCACTGTGTGTCTCAGAGAGAGTCAGAGAGAGTCAGAGAGGGTTGCAGTGTTTCTCATAGTGTGTCAGAGATTGTCAGAGAGTGTGACATGGTGTCACATTCTGTCAGAGCGTTTCACAGTGTGTCAGAGAGAGAGTCAGGGAGTGTGACAGTGTATCAGAGAGTGTCTCAGTGTGTCAGAGCGAAAGTCAGAGAGTGTCGCAGTGTGTCAGGGAGAGAGACAGGGAGTGTGTCGGTGTGTATGAGAGTGTCACAGTGGGTAAGGGAGAGGGTCAGAGAGTGTCATAGTCATGTCATAGTTTGTCTCAGAGTGTCACAGTGTGTCACAGAGAGATTGTCAGAGAGTGTGACAGTTGCCAGAGAGTGTCTCAGTGCGTCAGAGAGTGTCACAGTGTGTCTCAGAGCATGTCAGAGAGTGTCACAGTTTCTCTCAGAGAGAGTCAGAGAGCGTCACAGTGCGTAAGAGAGAGAGAGGCAGAGAGCATCACAGTGCGTAAGAGAGAGTCAGACAGAGTCAGAGAGGGTAGCAGTGTTTCTCATAATGTGTCAGAGATTGTCAGAGAGTGTGACATGGTGTCACAGTCTGTCAGAGCGTTTCACAGTGTGTCAGAGAGAGAGTCAGGGAGTATGACAGTGTATCAGGGAGTGTTTCAGTGTTTCAGAGCGAAAGTCAGAGAGTGTCACAGTGTGTCAAAGAGATTCAGAGAGTGTGTCAGTGTGTAAGAGAGTGTCACAATGGGTCAGGGAGAGAGTCAGAGAGTGTCACAGTGTGTCTCAGCGTGTCAGAGAGTGTCACAGTTTCTCTCAGAGAGAGTCACAGAGCGTCACAGTGCGTAAGAGAGAGAGAGGCAGAGAGCATCACAGTGCGTAAGAGAGAGTCAGACAGAGTCAGAGAGGGTTGCAGTGTTTCTCATAGTGTGTCAGAGATTGTCAGAGAGTGTGACATGGTGTCACAGTCTGTCAGAGCGTTTCACAGTGTGTCAGAGAAAGAGTCAGGGAGTGTGACAGTGTATCAGAGAGTGTCTCAGTGTGTCAGAGCGAAAGTCAGAGAGTTTCGCAGTGTGTCAGAGAGAGAGTCAGAGAGTGTGTCAGTGTGTAAGAGAGAGTCACAGTGGGTCAGGGAGAGAGTCAGAGAGTGTCACAGTGTGTCTCAGCGTGTCAGAGAATGTGACAGGGTGTCAGAGAGAGAATCAGTGAGTGACACAGTGTGTCACAGAGTGTCACAGTATGTCACAGAAAGTGTCAGAGAGATTCGAGTATCATAGTTTTTCAGAGCGTGTCTCAGAGTGTCAGAGACAGTCATATAGTGTGGCAGTGTTTCTCATGGTTTGTCAGAGAGGGTCAGAGAGTGTCACAGGGTGCGACAGTCTGTCAAAGCATTTCATAGTTTGTCTCAGAGTGTCACAGTGTGTCACAGAGAGATTGTCAGAGAGTGTGACAGTTGTCAGAGCGTGTCTCAATGCGTCAGAGAGTGTCACAGTCTGTCTCAGAGCATGTCAGAGAGTGTCACAGTTTCTCTCAGAGAGAGTCAGAGAGCGTCACAGTGCGTAAGAGAGAAAGAGGCAGAGAGCATCACAGTGCGTAAGAGAGAGTCAGACAGAGTCACTGTATCGCAGAGAGTGTCAGCAAGTCTCACAGTGTTTCAAAGAGTGTCACAAGGCGTCAGAGTGTTTCAGAGTGTGTCACGAGGTGTCACAGTCTGTCAGATAGT
>NW_025200194.1:0-6397 GCF_004010195.1 Chiloscyllium plagiosum | reverse complement strand
TCTTCCTAATTTTGTTACAAATCTTAAAATACAAATCATAATAAAAATTATATGCACTACAAAGGAGTGTTCTCTGCAAGAAAAGCAATTCAGGACCCATAGAATTCTTGAACAGCCTATACATTTGAAGGCAGAAAGAGCTATAGATCTTAGTGTGATCATTCGAAACACAATAAATGTCTGGACTGAATTGAAATATAATCAAAGCAAATCAACTAGGATTCTACTATTAACATAAAAATCAACGAGGATTGCACTATTAAAATAAAAATCAGTTTTCATTATGATTGGGAAATGGTACAGTACAATATGTCTACATTAGCTGATGTACAAAGCCATAATTCCACACCTACAGCTGGATATACTGGATTTGAACAATTATTAAATATGAGCTATGAAGAGATGTTGAGTAGGTCAGGTTTGTTTTCATTCACAAAAAAGAGATTGAGGGGGCACCTGATCGAGGTTTACAAAATCATAAAGGGTATGGACAGGGTGGATAGAGACAAGCTTTTTCCCAGGGTGAAGGATTTAATAACGAGACGTCACACTTTCAAGGTGAGAGGTGGAAAGTTTAAGGGGGATACATGCGGTAAGTACTTCACACACAGAGGGTGGTGGGTGTTTGGAACGCGTTGCCAGCAGAGATGGTAGAGGCAGGCACGATAGATTCATTTAAGATGTGTCTGGACAGATGCAGGAGTAGGTGGGGAGCAGAGGGATACAGATGCTCAGGAATTGGGCGGCTGGTTTAGACAGTACATTTGGATCGGTTCAAGCTTGGAGTACCGAAGGACCTGTTCCTGGGTTGTAAATTTTCTTTGCTTTTTGTTCTTTTAAACATAAGCAACAATTGATATTAAAAACAATTAATCTCAAACTTGAAATTGATGAGACATCTCGCATTGCTATGTTTTCTGTATAATATGTAGAAATGAGCAGTAATTACTGGAGTGAAAAGCAATTAGACAAGTCTTAATTGATAATATTAAGTCCATGATTACTGTTTTGAGAAAACATCATATATTTACTCTGAACGTTGGATGGCAAATCATTGTTTTATGGGCATGTTGACCTGGAATAAATAATCCATTTTTCATTGGAATACAGGTACTAAGAAATGATGGATTAAACTAAAATGTGACTCTCACAATGTTTGTTACAAAACAAAACTGAACTAACTGTGGGATTATTGGAATGACATTGAATTACTCATTAATGCTAGCATTGCAACAAATTCAATATGTTCAAACCAGTTTGATTTCATGTTGATTAGATAGCCATTAAGATCGGTGAACTGAAGATTAAAATTGTGTTGATGGTTTTGAAAAAAACATAATTCAGTTAGAATTGTTCTGAGATTCAAAATTCTCAGCTAACCAAGAATTTTATGTTTCCTACCCCTGGTTTTCTTCTGTATAAAAACAATGAATAATTCTTGTAATTTTTTTTGTATCATCAATACTTAGAAATTTATGTCAGAATTATGAAGAAAATAATGAGCACGTAACATGAGTATTTTAGTAGATGAGAGACACGGTAAAGTAAATGTACATGGGTATTTAGGCTCAATAAAAAGTTATATAGTGTTAATCGGCATGAGCTCAAAATGTTTGCATCTACAGTTGTATTAGATCAAAATTAAACATTTTGTTCCGATATTTGGACTGGAAATTTATTTGAAAACTTCCAACAAATCAGGATGACCAACACAGAGTCACAGTGATACACAGCATGGAAACAGACCCTTCGGTGAACACGTCCATGCTGACCAGATATCCTAACCTAATCTAGTCCCATTTGCCAGCACTTGGCCTATATCCCTTCCTGTTCATATACCCACCGAGATACCTTTTAAATGCTACAATTGTACCAGCCTCCACCACTTCCTCTCACAGATCATTCCATACACGTACCACCCTCTGTGTGAAAAAGTTGCCGCTTATGTCCCTTTTAAATGTATCCCCGAACATCCTGATACATGTGGCTGTTAGCGTGTTGAAACATTTGTAATAAAGTATAATTATTGGCTGGAGCATCAGGTATCACGTGTAATTACTGAACTGAAAGTGAAGGTACCAATTGCATTTATTGGATGGTATTATAACCAACTGCTTAATGTGCTGATTGCCCTCAGGAACAATAAGATACTTACTCAGATTATTCTGCTGAACAGTAACTAAATGATCACGAAGACCTTAGTGTGACTTTATCTGCAGTATTTAGCGTGAGCATTGATTCAGATATTTTACATGATTTAGAAGCAGATTGATCATCGACAATTAAAATGTTATTTAAAATCAACAATATTTTTAAATTGATGAGAAGTGTATAGAGAAACACACTTGAACCATGATGCGATGTGACATAAGTGAGACGCTGGTGATTAGAAGCAGATTGATCATCGACAATTAAAATTTTATTTAAAATCAACAATATCTTTAAATTGATGAGAAGTGTTTAGAGAAACACACTTGAACCATGATGCGATGTGACATAAGTGAGACACACGAGAAGTCAATTTTCAAATGACCACACCCGATATTTTCAAAGCATTTCAATCTTACGGTCAATATGAAAAGGTGAGTGGTGAAGGAAACATAATTTCCTGATAGCTCACAAATTGAACAATAATTGGAAACTCATTTCGCTCAAAGACATAATAGTATTTAGACAAATATCCTTACTAAGTTTCAAATGTTGGTAATGGGCTGGCTGATGAATAAATCGATATGGCATTTGTTTGCTTCACTGAAGGAAAAATTCAAGTTGTTCTTTGCTTTTATCACCCTGGGAAATAAAGAGTTATGTGCCTGAGATTATTGAATCTTTAAGACTGCAACATTTTCAAATATTTTGCAGGAATTGATAACCAGAAGAATTAGATAGATGTTTTTCTTGGTAACCCAATGAGAATATATTCCCGATATTGTTATTATTGGAGTAATCAACAGATAGAGGAACATTTAATGTTGGATTTAAAAGCAATTCAGTCTGTGCTTAGATATTTCCGAATCAAAGTTCAGAGTTGCTCTGACACACCTCTGTGGAAGGTGGGAATTGAACCCATCCCTCCTGGTCCAATAGCGACAGAAGAGCTTTTCACAATGTTCCCACCCAGGAAGGTCAGGGCTATAATCACATGCTTACTGTGGTTACTCAAATGGAAACTAATCCGATGTTTATTATGACAATTGGACTGGGAATTAATTAGATAGTTCCTGTGTGTAATGGGTTGAAAATGTAACAGTAATTTTCAATAATGATGGAATGAAGCAAGAATGGTCTTAATTAAAACGGAATCTCATGATAATTCATGGAAAGACAAATTGACATTGAAAGGATTGGACACTCTGGCAGTAGGAAACATATTTCCACTGATGGGTGAGTGCCGAACCAGAGGACACAGCTCAAAAATACGGGGTAGACCATTTAGGACAGAGCTCAGGAGAAACTTCTTCACCCACAGAGTGGTGGCTGTGTGGAATGCTCTGCCCCAGAGGGCAGTGGAGGCCCAGTCTCTGGATTCATTTAAGAAGGAGTTGGATAGAGCTCTCAAAGATAGTGGAATCAAGGGTTATGGAGATAAGGCAGGAACAGGATACTGATTAGGTATGATCAGCCATGATTATATTGAATGGTGGTGCAGGCTCGAAGGGCTGATTGGCCTACTCCTGCCCTAGTGTCTATTGTCTATTGTCTATTGACATAATCATGTGATTATTGTACATTGAAAAGCAAAAATAAATGAAATAATTCCATATGTTCAAATCAGTTTGGCGTATGATGATTTGAAAATTGAAATGGTTGTGCAGCACACATGAATTGGAAAAAAGTACTCATTCAATGTGACTATTCAGTTGAAGACAACCTCCCTTTTTCCCAGCCGTGTGTGGTTTCATTGAATTCAACATTGATTGTGATTTTTTAACGAAACAACACAGAAAGAGGAGACATGGTTAGTATGTTTGCAGATGACACCAGACCATGAGGTATAATTGACAGCGAGGATGGTTACCTCAGAGTACAGCGGGATTCTGATCAGATGGGCCAATAGGCCGAGGAGTGACAGATGGAGGTTAAATTAGAAAACTGTGCAGTGCTGCATTTTGGAAAGACACATCAGGGCAGGCCTTATACACTTATTGGTCAGGTCCTGGGGAGTGGTGCAGAACAAAGAGACCTTGGAGTGTCGGTTCATGGTTCATGGAGTGGCAGGTAGATAGGATAGTGAAGAAGGTGTTTGGAATGCTTTCCTTTCTTGGTCAGTGCCAAACATCTCCCTATGAAGAGCTTATACTTGTAACATTGACTCTCCTGCTCCTCGGATTCGGCCTGCTGTATGTGGTTTTCCATCTTCACACTTTTTGACTCTGATATCCAGCATCTTCAGTCCTCACTTATTTCTTTATTGGTCAGTGCATTGAGTACAGGAGTTGGGAGGCCCTGTTGCAGCTGTACAAGGCATTGGTTGGGCTGCTATTGGAATATTGCATGCAATTCTGTTCTCTCTGCTATAAGCAGTTTGTTGTGAAACTTAACAGAATTCAGATAAAATTGATAAAGATGTTGCCAGGGTTGGAGGATTTGAGCAAGAGGGAGAGGCTGAATAGACTGGGGCTATTTTCCCTGGAGTGTCGGAGCTCCTGAAGTGACTTTATAGACGTATATAAAATCATGAGAGACATGGACAGGGTGAATAGACCATGATTGTGAGTTTGCACATTTCAATGTCTTCTCCTTTGTTCATGGACTGAGACAAAATTCCATATTTATTCCACTTACAGGTTAAACAATTATTAGATTTTATTTGCAGGTAGACCTGCAAAGTTCTACGAGTGAACTTAAGAATAATGAGAAATCTCATATTGCTATTTGACTGAGCAATATGTGGGAATGAACAGGAATTATTACAGTGAAAAGTAATTGGAGTTCTCTGAATGTATAAGGTTCAAATTACTGTGATGATTCAAATTAATAAAAACCAGATAATTACAAGAAGTGCACAAGATCCCTCGTTCTTGTGTGGACATGCTGATATGAAAACATGAAGTTTCATATTTTAGTGTTCTAAGAAAAAATTGATTAAATTAAAATGTGAACTTTGCTACATTTGTCAGCAAGACTAAATTTAATTATTGTGCAATTGTTGCAATGACAATGACGTGATCAATAATGTTACCTTCCAAACTAATAAATTGTATTCCATATATTGAACACACTTTCCTCTGATGTTGACTATATTTTATCCAGTAAAGAATAAAATATACTAGCGAGCTTGATGGATTGAAGACAAAAATGAGCCGTGCAGTGATTATTGAACAGAACTGGTTTTTGATCAAAAATGCAGGGGATGCAAGATTTATAAATTGCCTACCATTTGTTTCCTTGTAGAGATAGGTATTTGTATTTTATATCATTTTTATCAGAATTAATGTTTCGAAATTTGTGACATAATTAGGAATAAGAAGATTAATGGATAAGGAACGTTGGTACCATAGAAAGATAGAGTCAATGGTTATCCTAGATACAGCCAATAGCATTTATAGAGGAAGGTGGTTCAATATTTGCTCCAAATAAACAGATAAATAAATGTAACTGCGATGAGTTTGAAATGTACTGAGCTACAATTATACCTTTGTAGTGATGATTGTACTGGAAAATTCAGAGAAATCTTGCAAAAATTGAGGAAAATCAACAGTGTGATATATGTGGCTGTTAGCACACTCAGCTCTAAGTAAAAACGTGTGATTATGGGACTAAGCAATATAGATATGTATGACGATAACGATAGCATTTATTGGATGGGGCGATAACCAGATGTTTGCTGTGGGTATTCATCCCAAGAACAAAAAGATACTGACAAAGAGTATCCCACACAGCAGTAATGAGATGGCCATGAAAACTGTTGTGTGGTTTTATGGACAGTGTTTGTGTGTACTTTGATTTAAATAATTTCAGCAGTTTTTCTTGGTTTAAGAAATCATTAATAACATTGAGATATTTTACATGATTTAGGAACTGATTGATAATCTGGTGTTAAAGATCTTATTTAAAGTCAACTAATATTTGCACTTGACTGGAGTTCCTTGGTGCAGCACAGTTAGACCATCAGGCAATACCTGTGATAGGCAAAGGAATAAACTCCGATATTGACAACTCATTTCAATCTACAAACAATATGATTTGGTGAATGGAAAAATATAAAGAAATTTCTGAAAATTCATGAATTTAACAAGAATCAGAAATTTAATCTGACCAAAGGTATAATAATATTTAGATGAATTACAATATTTCGTTACAAATGTAGGTAATCAGCTTACTGGGGAATATTAGTAAATGGTATTAATTTCTTTTACTAAACAAGAAATTAATTTTCGTTTCATTTTAATATCAT
>NW_025200193.1:2426-6396 GCF_004010195.1 Chiloscyllium plagiosum | reverse complement strand
ACACCATTACAGATATGTACAGGCACTTTATGGGACCATTCGACTAATGTCGGACGTTAGACCAATACACGTTAGCACACAACAGCGCAGTACAGGCCCTTTAAGGAACGACTTGGCTAATAAAGGAATATAGATTGATAGAGAGTAGAGAATTACAGCACTGTCCACTCGGCTAATAAAGGACTTGAGGCCAATACAGCAGAGAACTTTACAGCACAGTAATGGTCCTTTATGCAACCGCTCGGCTAACACCGGACATTAGACCAATACAACACAGAACACTGAAGCACTCTACAGCCCCTTGATGGATTACCTCGGCTAATGAAGTAAGTTAGACTGATAGTACACACAGCGTTACAGATATGTACAGGCACTTTATGGTACCATTCGGCTAATACCGGACATTAGATCAATACAACATAGCACATTACAGTGCAGCACAGGCCCTTTTAGGAACAACTTGGCTAAGAAAGGAAGTTAGACTGATAGAACATACAGCATTACATCGCAGTACAGGCCCTTTTGGTATTATTCAGCTAACACCAGACATTCGACCTCTACAACATAGCACAGTTCAGTGCAGTACAGGTCCTTTATGAAACCGCTGGTACTACGTTGTGATATTCCATTTTGAACTGGTCTAACTTCCTTTAACAGCCGAGCAGTTCCATAATGGGCCTGTACTGCATTGTAATGCTCCATGTTCTCTGACTCTAACTTTCTTTATTAGCAGAGCGGTTCCATCAAGGGTCTGTACTGCACTGTAATGTGCTTTGTGTATTGGTCTAATGTCCGGTATTAGCCACACGGCACCATAACAGGCCTGTACTGCGCTGTAACGCTGTAGGTTCAATCAGTCTAACTTTCTTTATTAGCTGAGCTGTTCCATAAAGGGCCTGAACTGTGCTGTAATGCTGTAACTTCTATGAATCTACATTCCTTTATTAGCCGAGCGGTTCCAAAAAGGATCTGTACTGTGCTGTAATGTGCTATGTTGTACTGGTCTAATATCAGTTATTATCTGATTGTTTCCATAAAGGACCTGTAATGCTGGATGTTCTATGAATCTATATTTCTTTATTTTCGAACTGGTTCCATAAAAGGCCTAAACTGCACTGTAATGCTGTATGTTCTATGAATCTACATTCCTTTATTAGCCAAGCGGTTCCATAATGGACAAGTACTGCACTGTAATGTACTATGTTGAAAAGATCTGATGTCCGGTAGAAGCCAAATAGGACCACAAAGGGCCTGTAATGTGCTGTAATGCTGTATGTTATATGAATCTCATTTCCTGTATTAGCCGAGCTGTTCCATAAAGGTCCTGTACTGTGCTGTAATTCTCTACACTCTCTGAATGTATATTCATTTTTTAACCATACGGTTCCATAATGGACTTGTATTGCGCTGTAATGCGGTATGTTCCATCAGTCTAACTTACTTTATTAGCCGAGCTGTTTCATAAAGTACCTATACTGTGCTGTAATGTGCTTTATTATATTGGCTTAATGTCCGGTATTAGCCGAATGGTACCATAAAGGGCCTGTACTGCGCTGTGATGCTGTATGTTCTATGAATCTATATTTCTTTATCATCCAAGCGGATCAATAAAAGGCCTATTTTGTGCTGTAATGCTGTATGTTCTATGAATTTACATTCCTTTATTAGCCGTGCAGTTACATACAGCACATTGCGCTGTAACGTGCGATATTGAAAAGGTCTAATGTCCGGTATTAGCCAAATGGTTCCATAAAGGGCCTGTAATGTGCTGTAATTCTCTAAGTTCTATGAATCTATCTTCCTTTATTAGACATGCGGTTCCATAAATGGTCTGTTGTGTGCTGTAATTCTGTATGTTGTATGAATCTACATTCCTTTTTTAGCCATGCGGTTCCAAAAAGAACCTGTATTGCGCTATAATGTGCTATGTTGAATTGATCTAATGTCCGATAGAATCCAAATGGTACCATAACGGGCCTGTATTGTTCTGTAATGCTGTATTTTCTATCAGTCTAACTTCCTTTATTAGCTGAGCTGTTCCATAAAGGGCCTTTACTGTGCTGTAATTCTCTACGTTCGATGAATCTATATTCCTGTATTTTCCGAGGAATTCCATAAACGGCCTCTACTGCGCTAAAATGTGCTATTGGTCTAATGTCCGTTATTTGCCGAGTGGTTCCATGGAGGGCCAGTCCTATGCTGTAATGCTGTATGTCCTATGAATCTATATTTCTTTATTATCCAAGCGGCTCCATAAACGGCCTGCAGTGTGCTGTGATTCTGTATGTTGTATGAATCTACATTCCTTTATTAGCTATGCGGTTCCATAAAGGATCTGTATTGCGCTGTAATGTGCTATGCACTGTTTGTCTAATGTCCGGTATGAACAAATTGGGACCATAAAGGCCCTGAACTGCGCTGTGATGTGCTATGTTGTATTGGTCTAATGTCCATTATTTGCCGAGTGGTTCCATGGAGGGCCTGTCCTGTGCTGTAATGCTGTATGTTCTATGAATCTATATTTCTTTATTATTCAAGTGGCTCCATAAACGGCCTGTTGTTCTCTATATTACACTTCTGTGGCCTTTTTGAGACACAGAAACTGCTGCTCACTGTCTGAGCACAGGGTCTGCTGCTCTCTTTATTAAACATCGGGAATGCTGTTCTCCACGTTATGAAAAGGAGCTGATGTTCTCTAAAGTAGACACAGTAACTGCTACTCTATATTATATCCAGTGACTGCTGTTCTCCATATTACACAGAGGGACTGCTGTTCCCTATGTGAGATACATGGACTACTGCTCTCTTTATTTAACAAAGGGAATGTAGTTCTCTATATTATACACAGGCTGTGCTGTTCTCATTATTACACACAGGGATTGTTCTTCCCTACGATGTACGCATGACCACAATTCTCTACATTTTACACAGGGACTACAGTTCTCTACATTACAATCAGGGACAGCGGTTCTCCATAATATACAAGGGAACTACTGTTCCCCACATTCTAATCAGGGAAGCTGTTTTATACATTATTCGCAGGGTTTACTGGTTTCGAAATCTTGCACAGTTACTGCTTTTTTATATATTATTCACTAGCCCTGCAGTTCTCCAAAATAGACACAGGGACAAGCGCTCTCGATATTATACGCAGGGATTGCTGTTCTCGTTATTAAAATAGGCACTGCTGTCCTCTTTATTAAAAACAGGCATTGCTGTTCTCTATATTATATAGGGATGGCAGTTCTCTACACTGTACACAGGGACTGCTCTTCCCTACAATGTATGCAGGACCTCTGTCCTCTACATTTTACGCAGGGACTAATGTTCTCTTCCATACACTCAGGGACATCTGTTCCCTACATTAGACTTACCGACTGCAGTCCCCAAGAAGAGACATAGGATCTGCTGTTCTCCACAATATACGCAGGGAATACTGTTCTCCACATAATAAACAGGGTTTGCTGTTCGCTATATAATGGACAGGGACTGCTGATCTATATATTATGCAGAGTGACTGCTGTTCTTTATATTCTGCACAGACTCTGCTGTTCTCGAAAATAGGCACAGGGACTGCTGTTCTCTGTATTCTACACTGGGACTGCTGTTCTCTATATGATGCATATGGACTGTGGGTCTCTATATTATACGCAGATATACCTGTTCTCTATATTATTCACGGTGACTCAACTACTTTATATTGTGCACAAGGACTGTTGATTTCTATAGTATACACAGGCACTGGTGTTCTCTTTATTACACACAGGGACGGCTGTTCTCAATATTTCACACAGACACTGCTGTACCTTATATTCTACACTCGGCTAACAACGGAATATAGATTCGTAGAACATAGAGAATTACATCACAGGACAGGCCCTTTATGGACTGCTTGACTTATAAAGGAAGTTAAACTGACAGAACATACAGCATTACATCGCAGTACAGGCCATTTATGGTACCATTCGGC
>NW_025200193.1:0-1987 GCF_004010195.1 Chiloscyllium plagiosum | reverse complement strand
GGAACATACAGCATTGCAGCACAGTACAGGCCCTTTTTGGAACAGCGTGGCTAATAAAGGAAGTAAGATTGATAGAACATACAGCATTACATCGCTGTACAGGCCATTTATGGTACCATTCGGACAATACCGGGAATGAGACCAACATAACTGCACTTTACAGCGCAATACATTGATGGAACCGCTCGGCTACTAAAGGAATATAGATTCATTGAAATTAGAGAATTACAGCTCAGGATAGGACCTATATGGAACAGCTTGGCTTATAACGGAAGTTAAAATGATATACAATACAGCATGACCTTGCAGTACAGGCCGTTTATGGTACCATTCGGCTAATACAGGTTCTTGATGGAACAACTCGGCTAATAAAGGAAGTTAGACTGACAGAACATACAGCAGTGCATCACATCACAGGCCATTTCTGGTACCATTTGGACAATACTGGACATGAGACCAATATAACGTAGCACATTACAGCGCAGTACAGGACATTGATGGAACCGCTCGGCGAAAAACAGAATATAGATTCATTGAACATAGAGAATTACCGCACAGGATAGGCCCTTCATGGAACAACTCGGCTTCTAAAGGAAGTTAGACTGATATCACATACAGCATTACATCTCAGTACAGACCCTTTATGGTACCATTTGGCTTATACCGGACATGAGACCGATACAACATAACACATTGCAGTGCAGTGCAGGTTCTTTATGAAATTGCTCGGCTTATGAAGGAATATGGATTCATAGAGAGTAGAGAATTACAGCACAGCACAGTCCATTTATGGAACCACTCGACTAATACCGGACATTAGACCAATACAACACAGAACACTAAAGCACAGCACAGCCGCTTGACGGAGCACCTCGGCTCATGAAGGAAGTTAGACTGATAGAACACACAGCATTACAGATATGTACAGGCTCTTTATGGGACCATTCGGCTAATACCGGAGATTAGATCAATACAACATAGCATATTATAGCACAGTCCAGGCACAAGGAACAACTCGGCTAAGAAAGGAAGTTAGACTGATAGAACATACAGCATTGCATATTAGCCGAATGGTACCATAAAGGGCCTGTACAGCGTGGTAATGCTGTATGTTATATCATTCTAACCTCCTTTATAAGCAAAGCTGTTTCATAAAGGTCCTATC
Source organism: Chiloscyllium plagiosum (assembly GCF_004010195.1). Classification (NCBI taxonomy): domain Eukaryota; kingdom Metazoa; phylum Chordata; class Chondrichthyes; order Orectolobiformes; family Hemiscylliidae; genus Chiloscyllium; species Chiloscyllium plagiosum. The sequence continues at coordinate 822 of NW_025200193.1, read as the reverse complement.
CAGTGCTGTAATTCTCTATGTTCAATGAATCTTTATTCCGTTACTGCTCTGTAATGTGCTATGTTGTAGCCAAGCAGTTCCATAAAGGGCCTGTCCTGTGCTGTAATTCTCTATGTTCTACGAATCTACATTCTGTTGTTCGCCGAGCGGCTCCATCAATGCCCTGTACTGCGTTGTAATGTGCTATGTTATATTGGCCTCCTGTCCGTTATTGTCCACATGATATCATAAATGGCCTGTACTGTGCTGTAATGCTGTGTGTTCTATCAATCTTACTTCTTTTATTAGCCAAGTTGTTCCAGCAAGGACCTGTACTGCGCTGTAATGTGATGCGTTGTGTTGGTCTAATGTCTGGTATTAGCCGAATGGTACCATAAAGGGCCTGTACCGCGAGGTAATGCTGTATGTTCTGTCATCTAACTTCCTTTATAAGCCGAACAGTTCCATAAAGGGCCTATCCTGTGCTGTAATTCACTATGTTCTACGATTCTATATTCTGTTGTTAGCCGAGCGGCTCGACTAATACCGGACTGTACTGTGTTGTAATGTGCTATGTTATATTGGCCTCCTGTCCAGTATTGTCCGAATGGTATCATAAATGGCATGTACTGTGCTGTAATGCTGTATGTTCTATCAATCTAACTTCCTTTATTAGCCACGCTGTTCCATAAAGAACCTGTACTGCGCTGTAATGTGCTATTGTTGTAGCCGAGCTATTCCATAAAGGGCATGCGCAACGCTGTAATGTGCAATGTTGTATTAATCTATGCTACCATTTGTCTAATACCGTACATTAAAGGGCCTGAACTGCGCTGTAATGCT
>NW_025200192.1:0-6396 GCF_004010195.1 Chiloscyllium plagiosum | reverse complement strand
GGGTATATTTTAATGGAAAAGGGATTTGGTGCAGAGCAGAAAATTGTGATCTTTGGAACAGAATTAGTTGACTGCTTGGGTCTGTGGCTTGTTGGATAGATTAGGAAATGGGGAACGAGACATTTTTTCTGGGAAATTTACCGGAATGGGACATTAGTCTATTTATATGTGATAGATTGAAAATAAAGAATAACATAATTTCTCTGTGGCATACGTGAATTTGGCCCAAAAATGATTTATCTAGTGTTTAGGAGGCCTGAGAAAGATATTCTGGAAATATGAAAGCACAGCAAGTGGAGTTGATTAAAAGGCGAACAGTGGTGGATTGTCACTGGAGTCTGTTGGTCGGATAGCATAGTGGAATCAGGGTCAGCGATTATTGTTCAAGGAATGACATCAGTGTTAGCAGGGGCATGATTCCAGGGAAGAAAAGATGAAGTTATTCTGGACTCAGTGACTCGATGGACTAAGTGGGAGTGACGGTGGAGCCTTTTCCTGGGGGAAGAGTGTGGGAGTGATGCTGAATCCTGTTTCTTTAAAAAAACATAGGAGGAACAAGGCGAGATTCACCTGATGTGTGCTGTCATGGAATCCGTTGCTCAATAAAACGGGAGAGAGGTGGACAAAAGACTGTTGCTCAGGGAATACAATGGGAGTATCTAATCCACTGCTAATCGCTAATGGAAGTGTGTGGCAGTGGGTCGTTGTCTGTTGATGTGGGAACACTGTTGGGAACAGAATTGCATACTATTTTTTGGTGAATATATTGCCGTGTGGTCTGAACGTGTTTTTGGGAAACACAGCAGAATGCAAAATACGAGTCTTTTGGGAAGGGACGGTGAGGAGTGAGAAAAAATCTTTTTATTGTTGTGTCGTGCTGGCTGTGAAGTGAGACTGTTACTAGGGAAACAAAAAGGGAATGAGTCAGACATCTGTTGCTGGGAAACTAGATTTGACGTTGGAGTGGCAATGGGGACACTTGCTCCGGTAAGGGGTGGAATTGGCTTGGGGCACATCAATGTGGAAGAAGAGTGGAAATGGAGGAAAGCCGATCATGGAAATGGAGCAAAATGACATCCCGGTCGGAGAATGTTGGTATTGGAGCAAGGTGGGATTGTGGCTGGGGAATACTGAGTGGGAGCGTCACTGGGGTTAGTTGTTCGTGGAACAAGTACAGTGCTGAGCTGCTGCATATTGTGCAGTATTACAGATCAGGCTAGACTTCCGCCAAACAACTAAAGCAGGGAGACCATACCCTAGTTATGCTAAGCAGGTATAAGAATGTGTAAAGTGTATATTCCGGGAGTATTGTAGATTGCCCACTCAGCTTTAAACAAAACAAATTTCTTTACAGATTACTGACTGAAACACCAACAAAGAGAACGGAAATTAGAATAGCGTCATCGATCTAAAAACCCGCTACACTCGTCTGCGTTTTCGAAATGCTGTTCCAAATACTTGAAATATCCCTATAAACACGCCTTTGGTAAAAAGAAAGGAAGTTAAGTGTTAACACAAATTCTTACAGGAGACATGTCAGGATCGACCTGTTTACTTGACGAGCAGTTTCAAACAGACTGCGTGCTAACACTAAACAAAGCCAAACCTTGAATTGTCAGAGTAGACCACTCCGCCTTCGTTGTACAAGTGTTTTAATTGAAAGACGGAAAAGCCTCTCAAGTAGATATTTCCAGATGTTTCGGAAACTCTGCCTGTTTGAGCCTTCATTAAGCTTGTGAAATGAGCAGCATTGTCACATCTGCCCCGGTTACGAAGACATGAATCATCAATATCCAAAGATGGTTTCATTTTGAACCTAAATAATCTTACACTGTTCGTACCCGACAACACAGAGACATTACATTAGCTATAAACATGCAAATGTGCACCACTACATTGTGTTTCATTTGTTTAACTCCTGCAAACCAGCACCTCCATTTCCTGCCACATGCATAATTTTCGAATTGAATGGCTGTAACAAGAAGCTCCACCTTGACAGGCTGGATTTCTGTCCTTAAATGTCTCCACAATCTTGAATGGAATATGATCAGTGTATATGATTGTCGAGGGGACATTATTGGTAACGTGAATATTGAATCACGAATCTCGATGCCTCCTTCTCAAACGGTGAATATTTCTACTGATGAATCTGCATTTTCCTGCAGAAATACCCAATAGGTCTTTCTGTCTACTTGGCGTATTCTTGTAAGAGCATGGCATAGACACCAGTATGACTCTGTGGCTGATACTGGAAGAGTAGTTAACGCAACATTCTGGGTGTCAAATGGGTTCGGACAGTCTTTTGTCCACTGAATCATTACGCCATTCTTTAATAACTCAGTGAGTTGAACAGCCACACTGCTAACTTTAGAAAGAATTTCCCATAAAGTCTTTCAATCTCTCGAATCGGAGTCCTACTAATCTTGTCGGTTGGATGGGAAACTCACCAATTTCCTTTATTTTGCATTCCGTAAGGCCATCCGTACATGTCTGAAAACATGGTCGTGGAAAGTGACTTGCGCTTTGGCAAAGTCACACTGAGCCAAATTTATCAAACAGCCTGCCTCCCAAAATCAATTGAACAATTGTGAGAAAGGTAACAAATGTTCCTTCCATGTGTGACTAACAACACCAGTCAGCAGTACAAAATACGAAAATGGCTACTTCTGAAATGAGCTCATTTGTTGGATTTAAAATGTGGCTGGCGGACTTGTCATGCCAAATGGAACAACTTGAAATAAACAATGTCCATTCGGTGTTTAATCAGAAATTGCCATCCCTATTTCGTACAAGAATACCGGCCAGTATGCTATGATCAAATCCAAATTAGAAGTATAAGTTGCCTGTATCACATTTGCAATACAGTCTTCCAAACATGGAATTGGACACGAATCATATTTTGAAACTGAATAGACTTTACGATAGCCTACTTGTAATTATTGGGTCCCATTTGGTCTTGGCATCATTGCTATGGGTATGCTCCAGTCACTGCAAAGTATAATGATCATGTTGTCTTGGAGAATGGGTTTGAACTCCTTTTGTCCCTGAGCTAACTTAAAAAGGCTTATGCCGAAATAGATGTTTCTTAATCGGAACAGTATTCCCGATATCTAACTCATGAATAAATAGATTTGTAATTCCCATCATATTTTCATCTATGTCCACATGTAATAGGAATAACACTTCCATGTAATTTCGATTTTCCCCTGAAAGTAACTCAATAATTTAGGAAAACTTTGACAACATGCTGAGTGTCGAATTTATTTTGAAGAATGTCTAATTCTAAATCTTGTTTATTTGGATCTTGCATCTTAATTACAACCAATAATACAATCACCATTTGCTTTCCTTCCCAGTCAAAATACGTTTTGAACATTTTTGCATGACACATTCTGTGAGATATCATTCTGCCTGGAATCCTTATCAAATAGTTCACTTCACTCAAAGTCCTTCCGACATGATACGGTTCAAGAGCCAAGAGTAAAGTGTAGCTTTGCGTGTCATTTCTACTTTCTACAACTGGTACATTAAAAACGAGACAGCCTTCCCTAAGACTCAGGTGCTGCATGGACAGCATAAATTACACGATTATGAAGAACATACGACGTGTAAAACACGCAAGACAGCACAGTAATTCCTGCCACGTCAAAACAATAGGCGCAATGGTGTTCAAATTGCATTGTCGTGAAAAAATGATAATCATTCAAACATTGTTCCAGCAGCAATTTGAAATCGGGCAAAGAGTTTCAGATAGACTACAGTCTGATCATGCAGTGTTATTTGGTCTGGTGGCTCCACGGAAGAAACTGCTACATACTCTGCCTGTGAAAGACCAAATGTTCTGGTATCATCTGCCAGAAGGCAGGAAGGAGAAGAATATGTGCGAGAGATATATGGAGACTTTCACCAAGCTCTTTGTCGTTCTGATGCAGTATGTGTTGTAAATGACTGTAATGGAGGCAGAGAGACACTGATGATACTCCCAGCTGTCCTAATGATCTTTTGTCGAGTTTTACAATCCGAGTGGGTGCAATTCCCAAACTATGCAGCGATGCAGCAGCTCAGGGTACTCTCAATTAAACTTCTGTATAATGTGGTGAGTATGTGAGGTGGGAGATGGGCTTTCTTTATACTACGTTTCTGAGCTTCCTTGTCTCTGGAGATGGTGTTGACAGACCAGGTAAGATTCTCTGCCAGGTAGACTTTAAGAAACGTAGTGCTCTTAACTCCACGGGTGAGCCGACGATTTCCAGCAGAGAGAGGTCGCTCCTGTCCTCCTGACGTCAATAACCATCGTTTTCGTTTTGCGCATGTTCAGAGACAGATTGTTGCCCCACACCCGTCCGTTTGCCACTGAACCACATCTCTGGACACTGACTCGTTCCTCTTAATGAAATGTACTTCAATCGTGTCATCAGCAACCCTAATGATATGATTAGAGCTGCGCATCGCCGCACAGTCATGTGACAGCACTGTGAACAACAGGTCCAGACCACCCTCCTGCTTCGTGTGATGTCGTTGGAGATGCTGTTCCAAATCCGGACTAACCGAGGACTCTCAGGAAATTAGTCCAAGAACCAGTAACAAAGGGATATATGTAGGCATAACAGACTCAGCTTTCCAATCAGATCCTAATGATTGATAATGTTCAACTGAAGCTCCTGAAGAGTAATCTGACAGAGGCGTCCATTTTCGACAGGTGTGTGACGGCCAGACAGAGGATGATGAAAATGGTATCACTTGGTGAATGGTTTGGACGATATATGATCTGCAGGGTGTCCTTTGAGGTGGTCAACAGGGTCTTACCATTCTTCATCACGAGCCTCTCGCAACACTTTATAATGATTGCTATAAGCACAATGGGGTGGTCGTCCTTAAGACAGGATTCTGGCGACTTCTTTGATTCAGAGACGATGGCAGTGGCCTTTAAGCATTTTGCAACTATAGCGAAGCTGACAGAGATGTTCAAGACGTCCACAGATTCTCAGTATTCTATAAATTTCAAACAGTGTTTGTGTAACAATTATAGATTGGAGAGACGACGACATTTTATCTCTGGAGCATGTGGGTGAGGGGTGATTTTACCGAGTTGTCTAAAATCTTGAGGGGGATAGTTAAGTTAAGTGACAAGAGTATTTACTCTATATTTGGGGAGTTAAAATTATGAGGCATATTTTTTGATTTTGCGAGGGGACAGATTTAATAAAGACATGAAGGGCAAATTTATACACTAAGAGAGGTTCGTGTGTGGAATGAACTTCTGAAGAATGTGATGAATGCGGGACAGTAACAACGTTAAAAAAAGGTATTTGGATAATTACATGAATAAGAAAGGTTTTGCGTAATGTCGGCTAAGTGCAGGTGGAGGTGACCATTTCTGTTTAAATGGACTGTTTGGACCGAAGATCCTGTTTCCATGCTTTATGACTTCATGATTCTGTGACTTGACCATGTTTGGTTAAGCAATTAATTGAGGAGACGGGAAGAGGAGTCTTGTTCATTGTTACTGTGTCTTCTCTGGAGTGCTGCTTTGTTGCTTTTAAGTCACTGGAGTTTTGGGAAAGATCACCCGAAGGACAGATCTTCCCAGTAAAAGAACGGACTTCTGGAATCGGGGGCATCGAGAAAAGTGAACTTTCAGAAACGCTTATCAGATGAAACTTCAGACGGAGGTCGCATTTTCAAAGCAAAAATGGGCGAGTGGAAGTTTCGGTTTGTGGGAGCATGGATGTTGCATATGTATACACTGGTTAGCGATTAGAATTTGCAAGGACTTTATTTTGGGGTCATCGTATGTAAGGTCAAGTGAAGAAGGTGCACAAAAGTTATCGATGTGTTTGGGTTTTAAAGGGCAAATCCAAAATGGGGCCAAGCACGTGAACCAAAACCATGGATATTCCTCCTGATTTATGTGTAAAAAAACAAGAATATTTCAGGTGCTTGAGTATTAGCACATGTACAATGAGTATCTCCAGTCCAAGCTCCTGAATGTTCAGGATTTCAGAATTGGAGCAATGCAGGGAATACAATGGGACATCTGCGAGGCTGCGGGAATCATCGGTAACACGGACAATGGCGGGGTAATTGTCACATCAAAAGGAAACACTCCAAGGATAAGAAGGAAAATGGCAGAGTAAGATGACTGGGAGGGTAGAATTCCCTCTGTGGCCATTCCCCACAAAAACAGAGGCACCATTAGAGGATTGGCGAAATACCAGAAAACAAAGATTGTCGATAATTTGTTGTTTTTCTGGTTGGCATTCAAAGCTCGTGGTGTGCCTCAAGAATCAGTGTGGGGATCGCAATTGTTTCCAACTTAGATCGATGATTTAGAATTGGCGGCCAAGTGTAGTGTGTCAATGTTCGCAGACCACAGTAACATGAGTGACAGAGTAA
>NW_025200191.1:5658-6396 GCF_004010195.1 Chiloscyllium plagiosum | reverse complement strand
CCGTAAGGACATGAGTGACCCAGACAGGTTTTACAACAATCGCCTGTGATTATACAGTTATTGTTAGGCTGCCTTTAAATTCCAGCTCTTAGTGAATTAACATTTCACTGTCTGCCCTGTTGGGACTCAGATTCATATTCCCAGAGCATTAAACCGGGTGACTGGATTGGTGACCCAGTGACATTATCACGAGCTCCCCTTACAATGTCACCACAGTTAAATATGCAATTTACAAAGGTACGTATCTTAACATTGCTGAGACCTTTCATGCTATAATGTATATTTTGCCTCAAGATGATGTTATCTGATGGGTCAGTAGCAACGTAGTCACAGGAGGCGTGGGTGTGCTGGTTACCCCTGGATCTGGGACAGTCTGTAACATTAGAGAGCGTTCAAGGAGACATTCAAAGTGTGAAACAAGAATATGTGACAAAAGTTATTCAATGGGAGTTTAATCATTTACTGTAATGAAGCTCATTAGAAATGCCATTCATGTGAGAATGGGGAGTTGCTGCTGTGGAGGTCATGCTATTGGTCTGGGAAGAGAGAAACAAGTCCGCTCCATGGTCAGGCAATGTGCTTTTCACTGAACTACAGCTACGGGCATGACTGGGGTTCTGTAGGAAACTCAGCAAGGATTCGAGACCATTGGGTGTCACTGTGTTGATAAAAATCTATGTTACAGAGATAGGGAGGGGGTGTAGGGGCTGGAGGGGGTTACAGAGATAGGGAGGGGGT
>NW_025200191.1:0-3231 GCF_004010195.1 Chiloscyllium plagiosum | reverse complement strand
TGGGAGTTTTCTGGATGAATGTGGTGTAATTTTGTCAATGTTTAATCAGTTGAGGAGGGACGTTGATGATACCTAAAACCCCAACAGTGACTGGTTTCTGCTGTGTTGCTATGACAGATTTCGCCTCCCAATGAGCACATTGTCCTTGATGATCCCTGGAGACCTTGGTGGGAGCGGTACCAGCCAATCAGTTACAAGATTTGCTCGAGATCAGGCAACGAGGAGGAATTCGTAGACATGGTGACGAGGTGCAACAATGTCGGTGTAAGTTGTTAAACGAGCCTTTCTTTCTCCAGTCAGTGTAACTCGTTCTGCACCAGCAATGCAAGCCTCTCTTGAAGGCCATTGATTGGGTTTTCCCCTGTCTCAGCTTAACAGGAACAAGCAGCAATCTCACAATGTGATTGGTGTCTGAATTGGATTATTTACAACCAATACACATTCAGCTGCATACAGAAGGATCCTACTGCCTGGGTCTCAGCCAACAACCAGCGCTACACCCAATCTCTACTGTGAAACAGGCCATTTGGCCCAACTGTTCTGTCCTGGGGTTTCTGCTCCAAATGAGCCTCTTCCTATCCCTTCATCACCTCACCCTGTCAGCAGACCCTTTGATTCCTTTCCCCCTCATGTGTTTGTCCATCTTGCCCCTCAATGTGTCCACAATATTCCCCCCCCAACCCCTGTGGGAGTGAGTCCCACGTTCCCCCTCTCCACACACCCCCACATGGGAGTGAGTCCCATGCTCCCCCCCCCCCACGTCCTCCATGTGGGAGTGAGTCCCATGTTTACCCTCATTCCCAGTGGGAGTGAGTCCCCTGTTCCCCCCACTCTCTGGATGAAGACATTTCTCCTGAGTTGCTGATGGGATTTTTTTCTGAAGGGCTGTGTCTGATCTGGACAGCCTGCCATTGCCCCCCACACCCCCCGCTTCACAAGTGAAACCTCTCCCATACATTTGCACCAATCTCATCCTTGCGTGTTCTTTGTGGCTTCCGTCAGCTCCCCCCTGGATAGCCACCCTGCTGAGTGTTTCTGTCAGCCTGGCCCTGTGTTCTTATGACAGATAGAGAATGCACTGTACACTGTACACAGTGTCCCATGTGTGATCTAACCAAGATCTCGTTAGAGTTAACAGGATTTCACCATTTTTCACATTCATGTCTCTGCGATCAAACCCTGGCCATTGTCTAATTTCCATCGTGGCCTGCATTGACCTGTGTTGCTACAGTTAGTCTGACTGTCCCTCCCAGGACACATCGCCCCTGCAGTGTGTTGATGTTTGTATGTCCTGGGGAACATGTGACCAACCATTTTTAATGTTCGGAGTAATTATGGTTATTATGTGCACAGATCATTGAAGGTAGTAGGACAGTGGAGAGCAGTAAACAAAGCACACAGTGTTCTCGGTTTCTTGTGTAGGGGTGAAGGGTACAAGCGCAAGGAGCCACTAGTGAATTTGCAAAAGACATTTGTTACACCTCAGCTGGAGTCAGTACTGAGGGAGTGCTGCACTGTCAGAGGGTCAGTGCTGAGGGAGTGCTGCACTGTCAGAGGGTCAGTGCTGAGGGAGTGCCGCACTGTGAGAGGTTCAGTACTGAGGGAGTACCGCACTGCTAGAGGGTCAGTGCTGAGGGAGTGCTGCACTGTCAGAGGGTCAGTGCTGAGGGGCTCTCACACTGTCTGAGGGTCAGTGATGTGGGAGTGCCGCACTGTCAGAGGGTCAGTATTGAGGGAGTGCCACACTGTCAGAGGGTCAGCACTGAGGGATTGCCACACTATCAGAGGGTCAGTGCTGAGGGAGTGCTGCACTGTCAGAGGGTATGCACTGAGGGATTGCCGCACTGTCAGAGGGTCAGTGCTGAGGGAGTGCTGCACTGTCGGAGGGTCAGTGCTGAGGGAATGCTGCACTGTTGGAGGGTCAGTGCTGAGGGAGTGCCGCACTGTCAGAGGGTCAGTGCTGAGGGAGTGCTGCACTGTTGGAGTGTCACTGCTGAGGGAGTGCTGCACTGTCAGAGGGTCAGTGCTGAGGGAGTGCCACACTGTCAGAGGGCACTGTCAGAGGGTCAGTGCTGAGGGAGTGCTGCACTGTTGGAGTGTCACTGCTGAGGGATTGCCACACTGTCGGTACTAAGGGGATTGTGGTTTTGGTGGTGTGGGAAGGGTGTGTTCTGACTTGTGTGTGCATGTTGGGTATTTATCAGGTTGCTGCCCCGTGAGGAGGCAATTACAGGGGAGCCTGGGTGGACCAGCTGAAACTGGGTAAGAACAACACGGAGTCTCCTGGAGTCAGCTGGAGCTGACCAGAGGGAGAAAGACCATCAGACCATCAGGTCTACGGGCAGAGTAGGCCACTCAGCCCATTCAGTCCGCTCTGATATTCAGTGTGATCAGGACTGACCTGGTCATCCTCAACTCCACTTTCCTGCCTTTTCCCCATGCCCCTGAGTCTCCTCCTGATTAAACATCTCTCTCTCTCTCTCTCAGCCTTGAATATGGTTAATGTCCCAGCCTCGACAGCCCTCTGCAGTAAAGTACTCCATGGACTCACTGCCCTCTCTGAGGGAAGACATTTCTGTGTTAATTGGGTGACCCCTCATTGTGAGGTGAAATGCTCTTGTCCTAGACTCTCCCACAGGAGAAACGCCCTCTCCACACTGACCCTGTCAAGTCCTCCGAAGAATCGTCCACGTTTCAATAAGGTCGCCTCTCATTCTTCCAAACTCCAATGAGTGCAGGCCCAACTGACTCAACCCCTCCCCATCAGACAGCTCCCTCCCAGACCACCTTCAGTATCAGCTGACTGGACTGCCTGCAACATCAGCACATGTATCCTCAGATCAGGAGACCGGAACTGGTCACATCTTAAAGAGAAGGAGCTATCACCTGGCCTTGGATAGTTGGAGAAAGGGCTCCGACCTGCCCACTCCGTTCCCTTGGAAACAAAGGCTCATATTCCATTTGCCTTCTCTATGACCAGCTAAGCTTGGATTCACAGATGAGGATTCCCAAATCCCTCTGTTCCGCAGCTTTCTGCAGTTTCTCTCCATTTAAATAATATTCTACTTCTCTATCCTTCCCGTCAAAGGTGATAGCGCCACATTTTCCCACGTTATACTCGGTCTGCTCACTTATTCTCTCGATCTCCCTCTGCAGACTCCTTGTGTTAGTCCTCACCCAGTTGCCGAGGCAAAAGCGAGGGCTGCAGATGCTGGAAACCAGAGTCTAGAT
>NW_025200190.1:0-6395 GCF_004010195.1 Chiloscyllium plagiosum | reverse complement strand
CAGCCAGACTGCTAAATGCAAACCAAACCTTGAATGGGAGAACTGGCCACTCCCCTTTCATTGGAGAAATGGTTTAAAAAAACACTTCAAAACTTTCTCAAGTGGATCCTTCCAGACATATTGGAACCTCTGAGGAGAAAGTGAGGACTGCAGATGCTGGAGATCAGAGCTGAAAATGTGTTGCTGGAAAAGCGCAGCAGGTCAGGCAGCATCCAAGGAGCAGGAGAATCGACGTTTCGGGCATGAGCCCTTCTTCAGGAAGAAGGGCTCATGCCCGAAACATCGATTCTCCTGCTCCTTGGATGCTGCCTGACCTGCTGCGCTTTTCCAGCAACACATTTTCAGCATATTGGAACCTCTGCCTTTCTGACCCCTCCGAAGAAAAGATCAAGGACAACATCATCTTATTAAAGGAGCAGCAGGGTCGCAGCAGTTGTAATGTAGTTGCAAATATAAAGACATGGCTGCAGGGTGATCGAGGATTGAAACTGAATCTCTGGGGTTATTTAATATTTCGGGAGGATAAACAAGTAGGAAGAGATCTTGGGATAGCATTATCAATGCAATAGTGACCATGGTTATTGGCTGAAAATATTAAGTTGTGGAACTGCATAGATGGAGTAAGGAACACTGAGGGCAGGAAATGTTAATAGGAGCTCTCTATAGCCCCCCCAAACAGTAGCAGAGATAAAACGGAAGGCAGTAACCAGGAAACCAGAGACACATACAAAAAGGGCACCAGGATATGTGACTTTAATTTACATTTCGATTCGACAAGGGAGGAAGTGAGGACTGCAGATGCTGGAGAGTCAGAGTCGAAAAGTCAGGAATATCCGAGGAGCAGGAGAGTCGATGTTTCGGGCATAAGCCCTTCGTCAGGAATGTGCCAGCCTAAGGATAATGCTGTAGAGGAGGACTTTCTGGAATATTTACATTTTTTTTTAAATCAAGGAACTGACGAGACAGCAAGTTATGGTAGACTGGGTATTGTGCAAAGGGAAAGGATTTATAACAGTTTTGTTGAGCAGGGTGTTTTGGGGAAGAGTACCAATAATGTTTAAAAATTTTCTTTAAGCTGGTGAGGGATGAAGTTGGGTTCTGAATCTGAATCAAAGGAGCCAGGAGGGCGTCAGGCACAAGTTGGCCATAGACGATTGGGGAATGTTATTAAAAGGGTCGACAGTGGATAGGCTGAGATTAATATTTTTAAAAGTGCGTATGTGAATTACAACAATTATTCATTCCTGTCACAAAAATTCAACAGGGAAAATGGCTCAACCATGACAGAAAAATAAGTTCCGGGTAATATTAGTATCAGTAGTGGGGAGAATGCTTGAGTCTAATATAAAAGTCATGATGGCAGAACAATTGAAAATGTCGGGCTGTAGGGACCAATAACACAGATAAAACCAGGGCAGACGTTCTGCTGAGGGAGTATGAACAGCTAGGAGCTAAATTTTAAAAAAAGAAGAAAAGAGATAAAATCTCAGGATGACTAACTGAGCCATGAGTTAATTGGCACAATGTCAATAAGATTAAGCAGGAAGTGGGTGGCTCAAAGATTGGTGTGGGAGAAATGGGTTTGAATTCATGGGATATTGGGGAAGAAGGGAACTGTTCCGAGGGGATGGTCTTCATCTGAGCCATGCTGGGACCAGACTCCTAGTGAATCACATAATGAGGGCTTTAAACTAAATAGGGGAGGGAGAGGATTCAGTTATTGGGGAAAACATTAATGGGATTAAATAAAGTCAACATGGGTTCATATTTAAGGCATCCCCTGACTTTTTTTGAGGATATAATCAATAGATAAGGGAGTGCTGGTGGATGTGTTTTTAGATTTCATGAAGGCTTTCCCTACAGTGTAGAAACAGGCCCTTTAGTCCACCCTCCGAAGAGTAACCCAACCAGACCCCATTCCCCTACCCTATTATTCTACATTTACCCTGACTAATGCACCAAACCTACACATCCCTGAACACTATGGACAATTTAGCTTGGCCAATTAACCCAGCACATCTTTGGACTATGGGAGGAAACTGGAACACCCAGAGGAAACACAGGGAAAATGTACAAACTCCACACAGACAGTCGCCCGAGGCTGGAATTGAATCTGGGTCCTGGCGATGTGAAGCAGCAGTGCTAACCATTGAGTCACATTTTTGATAACTTCCCATGTAAGAGGCTAGTGGGTAAGATTAATGCACATGGTTTTGGGGACATCATGCTGGTAGGAATTGTAATAGTGTAAGGGGCAGTGAGAGACAGGAGATGATCCTACAGCAGTATGTATTCAGTACAATGCAGAAAGAGGCATTGTCATACTTGGATCTTGGGAATAGAAACAGACCAACATAGAAAGTAAGTGGTCCTTTGCACCTGCCCTACCATTCAATATGGTCATGGCTGATCATCCAATCTCAGTATCCCATTCCCACTTCTCTCCATACCCCCGATCCCTTTAACCACATGGGCCATGTCCAGCTCCCTCTGGAATGTATCTAATGGACTCGCTCCATCAACTTCCTGTGGGAGAGAATTCCACAGGTTCAGAACTACCTGAGGGAAGAAAACCTTCCTCCTAGGGTCATAGATTAATACTGCACTAAAATGGGCTTTGGCCCAAATTGGTCCATGCTGACCACACATGCCTGCCTGGTGCTCAGATTCGGGATATCTCATCTGGGCTGCAGAGGAACCTGGAGTGGGAGGGTAAACATCCAGTGGTCATGGTCCATGTATTTACCAATGACATAGATAAAACCAGGGCAGAGGTTCTGCTCAGGGAGTGTGAGAAGCTAGGAGATAAATTAAAAAGCAGAACCAAAAAGATAATAATCCCTGGGTGAGTAACTGAGCCATGAGTTAATTGGCAGGGTCAATAAGATTAACTAGGTGAATGCGTGGCTGAAAGATTGGTGTGGGAGAAATGGGTTTGAATTCATGAGATATTGGGGAAGAAGGGACCTGTTGCAAGGGAATGGTCTTCATCTGAACCATGCTGGGCCGTCCAAGCGAGTCGAATAACTAGGGCTTTAAACTAAATAGGGGCGGGGAGAGTTCAGTTATAGAGGAAATTAGAAAACGCAAATTAAAGGAGGAGGTAAGAGTGCAGAACTCAGGAGAGGTTATTATAAGCTCCAGCACAGACACAAATAGAACCGAGTGTTTGGAAAGGGTTAGCTATCAAACTTCAGCACGCTGGACAAACAAATGACAATGAGAAGAGTGATGGTTAATACAGGAATGAAAGTGTTATGTCTGAATGCACTCAGCTTAAGGAATAAAGTAAATGAGCTTGTGGCGAAGATCGAAATTGGCGGGTACGACATGGTGGGCATCACAGAGACATGGCTGCAAGGGCTCAGGATTGGGAGCTGAATATTCAAGGATACCCATCCTATCGAAAAGATGGGCAGGTGGGCAGAGGGGATGGGGTTGCATCATTAGTAAGAAATGAAATTAAATCAATAGTATGAAACAAAATAGGGTCAGGTGATATACAATCTGTGTGCGTACAACTCAGGAACAGCAAATTTAAAAACAAAACTATATTTGGAGTTCTGTACAGACCTCCAAACAGTAATCAGGAGCGGGGGCACAAGATACACCAGGAGATAGAAAAGATGTGGAGGAAAGTCAAAGTTACAGTGATCATGGGGGATTTCAATATGCGGGTGGACTTTGAAAATCAGGTTGGTAGTGGATTTGAAAATGAGTTTGTGGAATGTCTGTGTGATGGCTTTTTGGAACAGCTTGTGGTGGAGCCCACTAGGGAACAGGCAATACTGGATTTAGAGTTGTGCAATGAAGCAGACTTGGTAAGGGAGCTTAAGGTGAAGGAATCCTTCTAAAGCAGTGATCATTATATGACTGAATTTACTCTGCAATTTGAGAGAGAGAAGGTAGAATCGGAGGTAACAGCATTACAGCTGAATAAAGGCAACTACAGAGGCATGAGGGAGGAGCTGGGGAGAATTGACTGGGAGAGGGGCCCAGCAGGAAACACAGTGGAACACCAAGAGCAAGAGTTTCTGTGAGTAATTCAGGAGACACAGCAGTGATTCATCCCGAGGGAAAAAAAGCATAGTGCAGGGAGGATGAGGCAACCATGGCTGACGAGGAGGTCAGGAAAAGCATAAAAGCAAAAGAGAAAGCATATAATGTGACGAAGGGCGGTGGTAAACCAGAGGATTGGGAAGCTTACAAAAAACAATAGAAGCAACCAAAAAAGGAAATAAGGAGAGAGAAGATTAAATCTGAGGGTAACTTAGCCCATAATATAAAGGGAGATTAAATCTGAGGGGAAGATAGCCACTAATATAAAGGAAGTTTAAAGCAGAGGGTAAGAAAGCCAGTAATATAAAGGGAGATTAAATCTGAAGGTAAGATAGTCACTAATATAATGGGAAATTAAATCTGAGGGCAAATTGACAGTAATATAAAGGAAGATTAAATCTGAGAATAAACCAGCCAGTAATAAAGAGGAAGATTAAAGCAGAGAGTAAGAGAGCCAGTAATATAAAGGGAGAATAAATCTGAGAGTAAACTAGCCAGTAATATAATCGGAGATTAAACCTGAGGGTAAACCAGCCAGTAATATAAAGGAAGACTTAACTTAAGGGTAACTAGGCAGTAATATCAAGGGAAATTAATTCTGAGGGTAAACTAGCCAGTAGTATAAAGTAAGATTAAATCTAAGGGTACACTAGCCAGTAATATAAAGGGAGATTAAACCTGAGGGTAAACTAGCCAGAAATATAAAAGGAGATTAGATCTGAGAGTAAGATACTAATAATATAAAGGGAGAATAAATTGAGGGTAAATTAGCCAGTAATATAAAGGGAGAGTAAATCTGAGGGTAAACTAAGCAGTAATATAAAGGGAGACTAAATCTGAAGGTAAGATAACCACTAATATTAGGAGTGATTAAATCTGAGGGCAAATGAGCCAATATATAAAGGAAGATTAAATCGGCAGGGAAGCTAGCCAGTAAAATAAAAGGAGAATAAATCTGAGGGTAAACTGGACAGTAATAGAAATGGAGATTAAATCTGAGGGAAATCTTACCGGTAATATAAAGGGAGATTAAATCTGAGAATAAGCTATGCACTGATATGGAGGAAGATTAAACCTGAGGGTAAACTAGACAGAAATATAAAAGGAGATTAAATCTTAGGATAAAGTAGCCAGTAATATACAGGGCGATTAAATCTGAGCGTAAACTAGCCAGTAATATACAGGACGATTAAATCTGAGGGTAAACTAGCCAGTAATATAAAGGGAGGTTAAATGTGAGGGTAAATGAGCCAATAATATAAAGGAAGATTAAATCTGAGAGTAAACTAGCCAGTAATATCATTGGACATTATACCTGAGGGTAAACTAACCAGTATAATAAAGGGAGATTAAATCTTCGGGTAAACTAGCCAGTAATATAAAGGGAGATTAAATCTGACGGGAAGCTGGCCAGTAGTATAAAGGGAGATTAAATCTTCGGGTAAACTAGCCAGTAATATAAAGAGAGATTAAATCTGAGGGGAAGCTGGCCAGTAGTATAAAGGGAGATTAAATCTTCGGGTAAACTAGCCAGTAATATAAAGGGAGATTAAATCTGAGGGGAAGCTGGCCAGTAATATAAAGGGAGATTAAAACCGAGAGTAAACTAGCCAGTAATTTAATTCTCCCCGTGTCTGCATGGGTTTCCTCCGTTTGCTCCGGTTTCCTCCCACAGTCCAAAGATGTGCAGAGTGGGGTGAATTGGTCATGCAAAATTACCCATAGTATTAGGTGCATTAGTCAGAAGGAAATGGGGCTGGGTGGGTTACTCTTCAGTGTGGACTTGTTGGCCTGAAAGGCCTGTTTCCACACTGTAAGGAATCTAATTAAAAAAAAATCTAAGAGTAAGATGCCCAGTAATATAAAGAGAGATAAAATCTGCAGGGAAACTAAACAGTACTATGAGGGAGATTACATCTGAGGGGAAGGTAGGCAGTAATATAAAGAGAGATTACATCTGAGGATAAACTACTCAGTAATATAAAGGGAGATTAAATCTGACGGTAAACTGGTCAGTAATATAAAAGGAGATTAAATTTGAGGGTAAATTAGCCAGAAATATAAATGGAGAATAAATCTGAGGGTAAACTAGCCAGAAATATAAAGGGAGATTAAATCTGAGGGTAAGCTAGCCAGTAATATAAAGGGAGATTAAATTTGAGAGTAAGCAATGCAGTAATATCGAGGAAGATTAAACCTGATGGTAAACCAGCCAGAAATATAAATGAAGATTAAACCTAAGGTAGGGTAGCCAGTAAAATAAAGGGAGATCAAATCTGAGGGTAAGCTCACCAGTAATATAAAATGAGGTTAAATAGAGTCATGGAGTCAGAGAG
>NW_025200189.1:2867-6395 GCF_004010195.1 Chiloscyllium plagiosum | reverse complement strand
AAATGCAGACAAACCCCAAACACCACGGTGCAACACGTTTTAGGGAAATAGAGCCAAACCCCGAACCCCACTGTGCAATCAGTTCACAGGGAAATGCAGCCAAACCCCACGGTGCAACCAGTTCACAGGGAAATGCAGACAAACCCCAAACCCCACTGTGCAACAAGTTGACAGGGAAATGAAGCCAAACGCCGAACCCCACGGTGCCACCAGTTCACAGGGAAATGCAGACAAACCCCAAAACCCACGGTGCAACCAGTTCACAGGGAAATGCAGACGAACCGCAAACCCCACTGTGCAACCAGTTGACAGGGAATCGCAGACAAACTCCAAACCCCACGGTGCCTCCAGTTCACAGGGAAATGCAGCCAAACCCCGAAACCCATGATGCCACCAGATCACAGGGAAATGCAGACAAACCCCAAAACCCACTGTGCAACCAGTTGACAGGAAAATACAGCCAAACCCCAAACCTCACTGTGCAACCAGTTCACAGGGAAATGCAACCAAACCCCAAACCCCACTGTGCAACCAGTTCACAGGGAAATGAAGCCAAACACCGAACCCCACGGTGCCACCAGTTCACAGGGAAATGCAGCCAAACCCCGAACCCCACTGTGCAACCAGTTTACAGGAAAATGCAGACAACCCCCATACACCACGGTGCAACCAGTTCACAGGGAAATGCAGCCAAACCCCGAACCCCTCGGTGCAACCAGTTCACACGGAAATGCAGACAAACCCCGAACCCCACGGTGCAACCAGTTCACAGAGAAATGCAGACTAACCCCAAACCCCACTGTGCAACTAGTCCACAGGGAAATGCAGACTAACCCCAAACCCCACTGTGCAACCAGCTCACAGGGAAATGCAGCCAAACCCCGAAAGCCACGATGCCAACAGATCACAGGGAAATGCAGACATACCCCAAACCCCACTATGCAACCAGTTCACAGGAAAATGCAGCCAAACCCCAAACCTCACTGTGCAACCAGTTCACAGGGAAATGCAGCCAAACCCCAATACCCACTGAGCAACCAGTTCACAGGGAAATGCAGCCAAATCCCAAACCCCACTGTGCAACCAGTTTCCAGGGAAATGCAGCCAAATCCCAAACCCCACTGTGCAACCAGTTCACAGGGAAATGCAACCAAACCCCGAACTCCACTGTGCAACCAGTTCACAGGGAAATGCAGCCAAACCGCAAACCCCACTGTGCAAACAGTTCACAGGGAAATGCAGACAAACCCCGAAACCCACGGTGCAACCAGTTCACAGGGAAATGCAGACAAACCCCGACCCCCACGGTGCCGCCGGTTCACAGGGAAATGCAGACAAACCCCATACACCACGGTGCAACCAGTTCACAGTGAAATGCAGCGAACCCCGAACCCCACTGTGCAACTAGTCCACAGGGAAATGCAGCCAAACCCCGAACCCCACAGTGCAACCAGTTCACAGGGAAATGCAGCCAAACCCCAGACCCAACGGTGCAACCAGTTCACAGGGAAATGCAGCCAAACCCCAAACCCCACTGTGCAACCAGTTCACAGGGAAATGCAGACTAACCCCGAACCCCACTGTGCAACTAGTCCACAGGGAAATGCAGCCATACCCCGAACCCCACAGTGCAACCAGTTCACAGGGAAATGCAACCAAACCCCGAACCCCACAGGGAAATGCAGACTAACCCCGAACCCCACTGTGCAACTAGTCCACAGGGAAATGCAGCCAAACCCCGAACCCCGCAGTGCCACCAGTTCACAGGGAAATGCAGCCAAACCCCAAACCCCACGGTGCAACTAGTTCACAGTGAAATGCACCCAAACCCCAAACCTCGCGGTGCAACCAGTTCACAGGAAAATGTAGACAAACTACGAACCCCACGGTGTAACCAGTTCACAGGGAAATGCACCCAGACCACGAACCCCACTGTGCAACCAATTCACAGGGAAATGCAGCCAAATCCCAAACCCCACTGTGCAACCAGTTCACAGGGAAATGCAGCCAAATCCCAAACACCACTGTGCAACCAGTTCACAGGGAAATGCAGCCAAACACCAAAGCCCAAACTCCACGGTGCAACCAGTTCACATAGAAATGCAGCCAAATCCCAAACCCCACAGTGCAACCAATTGACAGGGAAATGCAGACACACCCCGATCCCCACGGTGTAACCAGTTCACAGGGAAATGCAGCCAAACTCCAAACCCCACTGAGCAACCAATTCACATGCAAATGCAGCCAAACCCCAAACCCCACTGTGCAACCAGTTCACATAGAAATGCAGCCAAATCCCAAACCCCACTGTGCAACCAGTTCACAGCGAAATGCAGCAAAACCCAAACCCCACTGTGCAACCAGTTCACAGGGAAATGTAGACAAACCCCAAAACACACGGTGCCACCAGTTCACACGGAAATGTAGACAAACTCCAAAACCCACGGTGCAACCAGTTCACAGGGAAATGCAGACAAACCCCGACCCCCACGGTGCAACCAGTTCACAGGGAAATGCAGACAAACCCAAAACCCCACGGTGCAACCAGTTTACAGGGAAATGCAGCCAAACCCCAAACTCCACTGTGCAACCAGTTCACAGGGAAATGCAGCCAGACCCCAAACCCCGCAGTGCAACCAGTTCACAGGGAAATGCAGCCAAACCCCGAACCCCACTGTGCAACCAAATCACAGGAAAATGCAGTCAGACCCGAACCCCACAGTGCAACCAGTTCACAGGGAAATGCTAAAACCCAAAACCCCACTGTGCAACCAGTTCACATCGAAATGCAGTCAGACCACAAACCCCACAGTGCAACCAGTTCACAGGGAAATGAAGCCAAACGCCGAACCACACGGTGCCACCAGTTCACAGGGAAATGCAACCAAACCCAGAACTCCACTGTGCAACCAGTTCACAGGGAAATGCAGCCAAACCCCAAAACTCACGATGCCACCAGATCACAGGGAAATGCAGACAAACCCCAAACCCCACGGTGCCACCAGATCACAGGTAACTGCAGACAAACCGCAAACCCCACTGTGCAACCAGTTTACAGGGAAATGCAGACAAACCCCAAACCCCACAGTGCAACCAGTTCACAGGGAAATGCAGCCAAACCCAAAACCCCACTGTGCAACCAGTTCACAGGGAAATGCAGCCAAACCACGAACCCCACTGTGCAACCAGTTCACAGGGAAATGCAGACAAACCCCAAACCACACTGTGCAACCAGTTCACAGGGGAATGCAGCCAAACCCCAAACCTCACTGTGCAACCAGTTCACAGGGAAATGCAGCCAAACCCCGAACCTCACTGTGCAAACAGTTCACAGGGAAATGCAGTCAAACCCCAAACCCCACTGTGCAACCAGTTCACAGGGAAATGCAGCCAAACCCCAAACCCCACTGTGCTACCAGTTCACAGGGAAATGCAGCTAAACCCCAAACCCCACTGTGCAACCAGTTCACAGGGAAATGCAGAAAAACCACAAAACCCACGATGCCACCAGATCACAGGGAAATGCAG
>NW_025200188.1:0-6395 GCF_004010195.1 Chiloscyllium plagiosum | reverse complement strand
GAGATATCTACTCCTTTATAATTATAATTCAGGTCCTCCTCATGTTTCGGAACACGTGATTAGCTGAGAGGAGCAAACACAGGCAGACGCACAATATTCAGTGGACACGCACAGACCAAGTTTAAAGACATGAGTCAAATATGCTGAAACTCCCTGTCCAACATGGAGCACAACTTGGGACACACCGGGAAGTGAGCAACAGCCCGAAACACAACACACTGTCCATGGAGCACCACATGGGACACACCTGCAAATGAACAACTGCCCAGTAGACACACCGCTGTCCAACATGGAGCACGACGTGGGACACACCGGGAAGTGAACAGCTGTCCTGCACACATACACACCACTTCATGAAGCACCTCAAGGGACACAACAGGAAGTAAACAACAGAGCGGTACACACTCCCCTGTCCATGGAGTAACACATGGGACAAAACGGGAAGTGAACAATAGCCTGACACACACTATTACATTATTTCTGAACTTCACAATGCCAGTATTCGATGCAATACACAACGAAAAACCAAGGTGAGGGAAAGATACAGATGGACAGAGACATTCACGTAAAAGATAGAAACGGACAATTTATACAGAAACAGAGCATGTTGTTGAAATATGAGGAATAAAAACAAGGGAGTGGGTCTATCGGGAGCAGTGAGACCTTGGCGGGTCAGGTCACAAGAATGCGAACATTGAAAAAAGGCATTGACAGATCAGCTGATCAAATCTGTTGCACTAAATACTAAATTTGCCTCACAGAAAAAACGCAGAAACTAAAACCTGGGACAAGTAGACAAAACAGCGTGGAGAGAAGCACAGATTATGCCAGTGTATTGCTTAGTAAAATGGACTAACTGCCCATCATGGAGAGCTGTGAAGATTATCACAGTGTATTGCTCAGTTCGATGCACTATCGGACCAGCATGGAGAGCTGTGCAGACTATGTCAGTGTATGGCTCAGTAAACCGGACTATCGGGCCAACATGGGGAGCTGTGCAGATAATGTCAGTGTATGGCTCAGTAAATCGGACTATCGGCCCAGCATAGAGAGCTGTGCAGACTATGTCAGTGTATGGCTCAGTAAACCAGACTATCGGGCCAGCATGGGGAGCTGTGCAGACTATGTCAGTATGTGGGTCAGTAAACCGGACTCTCGGACTCAGCATGGAGAGCTTGCAGACTATGTCAGTGTATGGCTCAGTAAACTGGACTATCGGGCCAGCATGGAGAGCTGTGCAGACTATGTCAGTGTATGGCTCAGTAACCCGGACGATCGGCCCAGCATGGAGATTTGTGCAGACTACGTCTGTGTATGGCTCAGTAAACCGCACCATCGGGTCAGCAAGGAGAGCTGTTCAAAGTATGTCAGTGTATTGCTCAGTAAACCGGACAATCGGGTCAGCATGGAGAGCTGTGCAGACAGTGTCAGTGTTTGGCTCAGTAAACCAGACTATCGGGCCAGCATGGAGAGCGGTGCAGACTATGTCAGTGTATGGCTCAGTAAACGGGACTATCGGGCCAGAATGGAGAGCTGTGCAGATTATGTCAGTGTATGTCTCAGTAAACCAGACTATCGGGCCAGAATTGGGAGGTTTGCAGAATATGTCCTTGTATGGTTCAGTAAACCTGACTATCGGGCCAGCATGGAGAGCTGTGCGGACTATCTCAGGGTGCTGCTCCGTAACCCGGACTATCAGACCAGCATGGAGAGCGATGCAGACTATGTCAATGAATGGCTCCGAAAATCGGACTATCGGGCCAGAATGGAGAGCTGTGCAGACTATGTCAGTGTATGGCTCAGTAAACTGGACTATCGGGCCAGCATGGGGAGCTGTGCAGACTATGTCAGTGTCAGGCTCAGTAAACCGGACTTTCGGGCCAACATTGAGAGCTGTGCAGACTATGTCAGTGTATGGCTCAGTAAACCCGACTATCGGGCCTGCATGGAGAGCTGTGCAGACAAGGTCAGTGTATGGCTCAGTAAACCGGACTATCGGGTCAGCATGGAGAGCTGTGCAGAGTAAGTCTGTGTATGGCTCAGTAAACTGGACTATCGGGACAGCATGGAGAGCGGTGCAGACTATGTCAGTATATGGCTCAGTAAACCGGACTATCTGCCCAGCATGGGGAGCGGTGCAGAATATGTCAGTGTATTGCTGAGTAAACCGGACTATCGGCGCAGCCTGGAGAGCTGTGCAAACTATGTCAGTGTATTGGTCAGTAAACCGGACAAACAGGCCAGCATGGAGAGTTGTGCAGATTATGTCACTGAGTGATAGTACCACCAGTCCATTGCCTCCCTATTAAACATCCTCAACCTCGCGAATACATTCCAGCCCACAACTCTCTGCCATTTATCTATTAGTTCACATGTAAATCTATCGATCTATCCATGAGATGATGTCTGCCTACTGAGTTTCTGCTATCTGTCCCTTTGTAGTACATTGATGGCTGGATTTATGGCCCAATCTTGATGGGCCAAGTTTTGAAAATTGGTGGTTCAAATGGAAGTAAAAACAAGCTACTGAGAAATGATGTGTTGATTTGCCTCAATAAGTTTAAGGATTCATTTATGCATTGTCAGAGGTCTCAGGCGACTCCTGTTTAATCATGCAGAACTCTAAATTTTTATGCATCTTTTGTTTTTAAAGTTCGGCCATTTAAGCTCTTCCAAATGTGTACTATTGGAAGGAGAAAGGCTGAACCTTTTGTAATTTGCTGTGTTAAATGTTATTTGTATGAAGAATTCTGGGTGAAGAGCCAAGGGCAGATGTCCACTGAACTTGGAAGAGGGTAGAAGGGGAGAATGAGCTAAAGTAAGGAGAGGTGACATTCCCAAATTTGGGATTTCAGTGTTGATTCTTGGAAAGTATTCTGATTGTGGGGTAATTGAGATCATTGCCTGACCTCACAAAAGGGCAGGGAGCCCTGGTGAGATCAGAGACTTTGAAAATATGGTTTCTTTTCTCTTCTTACTCATAATAAAACAGCAGCAGTGAACTGAAACCGAATAGAATCATCATTACTGACTTGGAAGGAGTGACAGTGATGAAAGAATGATTACAGCCCAGTTTGGGAAATGTGGTGGCTGGTTTGCATTACTCTCTTTGCTGCAAACATCTTCTTTTCATTACACTCTGGTTGACCGAATTGTGTTTCTGCCAGCTTTTGGTTGTCATTTCACCTGAACACAAGGGTCCCTGGGCCAAGAGAAATGATTACTGGTTGACCACTTATCCCCACTCGATAACCATTGATAACTACCCTCTCTTTTTATTCTGCAGAAAATGCTTGGTGGTTGCTTTATCTGTTTTCCATTAGACCATGATGTCACTGTTTTCATATTTATTTTAGCTTCATCCTTTAAGTTTTGTTTTAACTCAAATTTCTTTAGAGTTGAGTCACCTCCCATTGGTACAATTAGATATTAGTGTTCCATATATTTGCTAAACTATGTTACCAGTTTGAGTGGGGAAGGTAAAGACTGAAACAAATTTTGATGCTCATGAGGGAGTTATCATATTTAAACATTTATTTAATGCTGTTTTGATTGCAACCATTTGGAATAGTTTGTCAATCAAAGGCACTCAGTGCTATTAACAACAGCCACATACAGAATGCCTGTAGAATATTTTATCATATTGTTGTTATGTTCTCCATACATAAAACAGCTCGCTGGAAAGCCTGTCTTCCAGCTGAAGCTTTGCTAACCATCTGGTTCCGGCAGAATGATTCCTTTTGCTCTACATTTTGTCAATCTGTTCCTATTTGACCCTAAGCTGAGTTCAAGACTGCACGCACTGTCCAGTGCCACAATTGCCCGCCTCCTTCCGCAAAGTTCCCCTTTCTACCCCTGCCTGAGGTCATTTGCTGCTGAAGCTTCATCCATGACCATGTCACTTCCAGCTTCCGCCATTCCAACATTCTCCTGGCTGCACTTTTCATCCTCCAGAAACCTGAGATCGTCTGGAATTCTGAATCACACAGTACAGAAGGGACTCTTTGGCCTATCAAGTCTGCACTGCCAAAAATACACAGTAGTTCCACTGCCCCACACCAGAACCATGGCCTTGAATGTTACTTCAACAGCAGTCACATCCAGACTCAAACCTGCAATCTTCTGCTCTCAATACCCACAGAAATACCAAACCCCCCCTCTCACTGATAGCCATTATTCTCACTGCTCCATGTAACTGCCAGCGACTCAGATTTAACATTTTCATAGTTGCGTTCAAATGGCCTCAACCTTCACCAGCCTCACCATCCCTCTGCACCAAACCCACCCACCTCAACCTCCAGGATTTGGAGATGCCAGTTTTGGACTGGGGTGAACAAAGTTAAAAATCACACAACACCAGGTTATTGTCCAACAGGTTTAATTGGAAGCACACTAGCTTTCAGAGTGGCGCTCCTTCACCAGGTGGTTGTGGGCCACCTAATGGAGCAGTGCTCCGAAAGCTAGTGCTTCCAATTAAACCTGTTGGACTATAACCTGGTGTTGTGTGATTTTTAACTTTGTACAACCTCCAGGATATTTGCACTTCTTCAGTTCTGGCAGCTTGTGCATCCCTAAGTTTCGTAACTGGATTGTTAGCACTTATGCCTTCAGCTTTCTGAATACCGAGCTCTGAAATTCTCTCCCTAAATCTTTCTATATCTCTCTCCTCCATTAAGTTAATTCTTTCGAAATTCACACCGACTAGTCATTTCCCTGTGTCTCCCTGTGTGGCACAAGGTAAAGTTTGTTAAATAGTGCTCTGGTGAAATGCCCTCAAACTCTGAGAAGTCCTATGAGCAGCTGGAAGCAGAGATCAGAGATAAAAGGGGATGGAGGCAGATGTAATGGTGGTAGAGGAAGAAGAGATGGGGGCGCGGTTTGTCGGAAACCTCACTTAAAGTACTCCCGCCAAACTCATTCCAAGCTGCTGTGAGAGAAATTGAGGTAGTTTTGGGTCATTTAGGAAGAATGTGGAGGCTTTGGAGAAGACCAAAAGAGGTCTACCAGGATGTGAGAGTGGATTGTATTGTATTATCTGTATGGAAAGGTTAGACAAACTCAGATTGTTTTCACTCGAGCATCAGAAGCTGATGGGTGACCTACTAGAAGTCTATAAAATTATGAGAGGCATGGATAGGGTAGATAGTCAGAGTCTTTTCCAAAGCATAGAATGTCAACCTCTAGGGGACATAAGTTCAAAATGAGAGGGGGAAAGTTTAAAAGAGATATGCAAGGCATATGCTGTTTTTATATAGAGTCTGTTAGTTAGCTGGAACTCACTGCCAGGGGAGGTATTAGATGCAGATACAATAGCAATGTTTAAGAGGCATCTTGACAGGCCGGCTACTTGCGGAGCGTTTCAGAGAACACCTCTGGGACACCCGGACCAACCAACCCAGCCACCCTGTAGCTCAACATTTCAATTCCCTCTCCCGCTCCACCAAGGATATGCAGGTCTTTGGATTCCTCCATCGTCAGACCACAGCGAAACGATGGTTGGAGGAAGAACGCCTCATCTTCCGTCTAGGAACCCTCCAACCACAAGGGATGAACTCGGATTTCACCAGTTTCCTCATTTCCCCTCCCCCCACCCTGTCTCAGTCAAATCCATCAAATTCAGCACCGCCTTCCTAACCTGAGATCTTCTTCCCGACGTCTCGGCCCCACCCCAGTCTGACCTATCACCCTCACCTTGACCTCTTTCCACCTATCACATTTCCGACGCCCCTCCCCCAAGACGCTCCTCCCTACTTTTTATCTTAGCCTGCTGGACAAACTTTCCCCATTCCTGAAGAAGGGCTTATGCCTGAAACGTGGATTCTCCTGTTCACTGGATGCAGCCTGACCTTCTGCGCTTTTCCAGCAACACATTTCCAGCTCAAACCGGATTATCAGGCCAGCATGGAGATCTGTGCAGGCTATGTCAATGTATGGCTCAGAAAATCGGATTATCGGCCCAGCAAGGAGAGCTGTGCAGACTATGTCACTGTATGGTTTCGTAAACTGGACAATCTGCCCAGCATGCAGAGCTGTGCATACTATGACAGTGTATGGCTCAGTAAACTGGACTATCGGGCCAGCATGCAGAGCTGTGCAGTCTATGTCATTGTATGGCTCAGTAAACCGATCTATCTGGCCTGCATGGGGAGCTGTGCAGACTATGTCAGTGTATGGCTCAGTAAACCGGACAAACGGGCCAGCATGGAGAGCTGTGCAGACTATGTCAGTGTATGGCTCAGTAAACCGGACTATCGACTCAGCATGGAGTGCTGTGCAGACTATGTTTGTGTATGACTCAGTAAACCGGACTATCGGGTCAGCAAGGAGAGCTGTTCAAAGTATGTCAGCATTTTGCTCCGTAGACCGGACAATCTGGCCAGCATGGATATTTGTGC
>NW_025200187.1:0-6392 GCF_004010195.1 Chiloscyllium plagiosum | reverse complement strand
AGGGATCTAAGGGGCAGCTTTGTCACACAGAGGATGGTATGTATATGGAAGGAGCTGTCACGCCCTAATGAACTCCAGACCTGTAATCGTGCAGCTCAGAAGCAAAATTCAGGATGAACACCAAATGCTGACCCTCCCATCGTTGGCCACATCCCATGAAAGAATAAAGGGACAAAAAAAGCACCCCGTACTCCATTCTGACCCAAGAGCAGTTGTGAAAAGTTGACCTTTGGTGTGCAAAGACACAGATTGTTGCCTGTTTCCAATATATTGTAGAGTGATAGAGTTAGACAGTGCGGAAACAGACTCTTTAGTCCAAACAGTCCATGCTCCAGTAAAAAAAATCCCAGTCTATCCAACCTGTGTTTATAACTCAAACCTTCCATTCCCAGCAACATCCTGGTCAATCTTTTTGGAACCTTTCCAGCTTGATGATATCCTTTCAATAACTGGACACAGTATTCCAGAAGAGGCCTCACCAATGTCCTGTAAAACCTCAATGAGTCGATTCCTTTGTATTAAACAGTGTTTCAGTGCTGCTTTGATTTGTCAGCACCAGATCGAGTAAGAAATATTCATGTAGAAGTGAAAGTAATAATAAGTTGTCTTCCAAGATGCCACAAAGCAAACGACAATTGAAGATTTACAAGTATTTAATCAAACAGGAAAAGTTTCAAGGATGAAGGGTTATGAAAATGGCCTTTTACAATCCGAATGTTTATTATGGCTCGGGGAGTGCCAAGGCATGTCACTGCAAGGTAGAGATTCCCATGCCAGTTGGCAAGACTTGTTAAGATTAATGATCAGAGAAATGGAATATTTCAGGGTTGATATAGCACATGATGAAAGATGTCCAAGGGTTGTTACCCATGTTCGATGGCTTCTGGCAGCCATCACACGAATCCAGGAGCCCTACCCAGAAAATGACCAAGGGGAAATGGAGTTTTTTTGAAAACACATTTGGAGCTGAGCCAGTCCTGCACCAAATCTATCACATCGATTTGGCACAGCCAGTGGTTGCAAATATCGTCAATCATTTTCACACTGGTTGGCATAGGTACCACATCCAGAATCAGCCAATTTTCAGCCCACACACACAAGAAATGGATGGTTGATCATGGAATTGTATAGTGAAGAAATGACCTTTTGGCCCATCAAGTCTGTACTATCCCACACGTTTCATTTTCCTGCACTCAGCCCATAGCCTTGAATGTTCTGGCGGCGTGGACACCTCTTTCCCCAGTGAATAGTCACAGTAGCCCGTTCCACCAGACCATTGTGATTCATTCCCTAGTGGGTCGGTAACAACTGCCGGGATAAACTGGGCAGCAGATTGGCATTGCTCCTCAGTCATGGTGGCACGGTGCTCCTCACACGTGCACCCAATGTACACTTTGGGCAGAAACCCTTTTGTTAGTGGAACCGGCTTACTGTTCTCCAGATCTATGACAGGAAAGGAAGCAAGGCATAATGCTGGCTCTGTGATATATCAAATAAAGCTCACTTTTTAAGGTACTATGTGTGAGTTTTGTGAGGTTACTTTTAGTCTGGATGAATAGACAAGATGATACCATTTTGAAGGTAGGTGGATGTAGTTAAGCTTTGGTCTCATTGAATGGCAGAACAACCTCAAGAAGCAAAATTGTCTCCTTTAGTTCTTATATTGCCTTGTTCCTATTCCCTAAGCTTAGGGAAAGTCCATTGGTTTTACCCCCCAATATTCTCATAAGCCTTAATGTTTCAGGTGACCTCTTCAAATGGGATGTGACGTTTCATTTTTCTGCTTCATCTTCCAGCTGGCCTTGTTATCCCTTGTATTATGTGCCTGTTATGAAGCCATGCTATTAGTCTCACTCTGCATCAAGCTGAGATGGCTGGACGCTGGTTTGGGATGACACAATGAGCTTAATTCTTGCACTGGCTCAGATACCATGAAGGACTCTCCTTTTGAAACTTTCCTCTCACCTGAGGCACGGTGACCTCAATTTAAACCTCCCCCAGTTGTCTCTCTCTACTTAGAGAGCTGCCTTATTGCCACTTTACCCTTACCTACTACACCACAAACTGCCATAAATTGATCTTTTGTTAAAAGTTCATTGTGAATATATTCAGTGACTGACACCATGGTAACCTAATTGCTGCAATAAATCTTCTGCTCTGTCCTGCCATGTTTCACTCTGGGGCTCTGACTTGTTCAGTATGACCAAAAGCTGGGATTGTAATAAACGTCTTGCTCCCAAATCAGAAGTAGATACTTGAGTTGTGGGGTTGGTGATCAGAATCTTTATCCCAGAGTTGAAATGTCTAATACTGGGAGACATGCATTTAAGGTGAGGGAGGAAAGTTCAAAGGAGTTCAAAGGAGGTTACAAAATCATGAAGGGTATAGACAGGGTGAATAGAGACAAGCTTTCTCCCAGGGTGAAGGATTCAATAACGAGAGGTCACGCTTTCAAGGTGAGAGGTGGAAAGTTTAAGAGGGATACACGCGGCAAGTACTTCACACAGAGGGTGGTGGGCGTTTGGAATGCGTTACCAGCCGACGTGGTAGAGGCAGGCACAGTAGATTCATTTAAGATGCGTCTGGACAGATGCATGAGTAGGTGGGGAGCAGAGGGATACAGATGCTTAGGAATTGACCGACAGGTTTAGACAGTACATTTGGATCGGCTCAGGCTTGGGGGGCCGAACAGCCTGTTCCTGGGCTGTATATTTTCTTTGTTCTTTGTTCTTTGAGATGTGAGGGGAAAGTGGTTTTTTTCATGGTGAGTGGTAAGCATCTAGAAAGTACTTCCAGGGGTAGTGTTGGAGGCAGGTATGATAGGGATATTTAAGGGACTTTTAGATGAGCACATGATTAGGCAAAGAATGGAAGGATATGGACCAAGGGCAGCCAGCAGGAATTAGTTTAATTTGGCATCATGTTCAGCACAACGTGGTGGACTGAAGGGCCTGTTCCTGTGTTCTTTTTTGTTCTATGTTCTGTGTTTTAGGTTCAATCAAGTTGAAATACAAGACATGCAATGCTGCAACACATCATTTGAGGCCAGAAGGTGAGAAAAATTTTAGGAAGATGCAAAATAAAGAGGGAGAAATCCGCATATTGGAAAAGTTTCAGCAAGAACTATAAGAACACAATAAAAAATCCACAAATATATAAAAAGGAAGCAAGTACAGGTGTCCCCGATTTATGCATATCTGACTTTTGAACACTTGTACTTACGAACGCAATTCCACACAGGACGTACTTTAAACAGTTGACATAGGAGCATTTCCTGTAATTACAAATGTTATCTGGCATTGTATTCCATATTACATACAAAACAACCTGTGAACACACTCCAGATGGACACACGTTCATGTTTAGCTACCTGCTGGCAGCGAACGCATGTATTGATTCCTTGGGAAAGTAGGAGTTGAGAATTAATAATGAAAGATAGGGAAACGACAGAGAAATGGTCAAATACTTTGTATGAGCCTTCACAATGGAATACACAAAAAAACACATCAAGAATAGTCCAAGATCAATAGGCAGAAGGGAGGGAGGAACAAAGGGGTAACTCGGGGTCACCATTTCAAGATTGTCAGCAAGTGAGCCAAGCGTGAGATGAGGAGGAACCTCTTGCTCAGTGTATTGCTAGAGTGTGGAATGCATTGCTTGGGAAAGTGGTGGAGGTGGATCCCATTGGATGTTTCAAAAGAGAGCTGGATATAAATTTGAAGGTGATTAATGCAGAGTGCTATGGTGCTTGGGCTGGAGAATGGGACTAGCAGGGTTATTCTTTCATGAGCATGTCACAGGCATTATGGGATGAATGGCCTCCCTCTGTGCTGCAAAATTCTATGAACATAAAAATCAATTATGATTTGTTGAAAAAAATGAACTAGAAAAATGAATAGGACTGGGAAAGGCTGAATACACTGGCGTTATTTTCCCTGGAGCGCCGGAGGCTGAGGGGTGACCTTAATAGAGATTTATAAAATCAGGAGGGGCACGAATAGGGTGAATATCCAGGGTCTTTTTGCCCAGGATAGGGGAGTTCAAAACTAGAGGGGACAGGTTTAGGGTGAGAGGGGAAAGACTTAAATAGGACCTAAGGGGCAACTTTTTCATGCAGAGGGTGGTACGTGTATGGAATGAACTGCCAGAGGAAGTGGTGGAGGCTGGTACAATTACAGCATTTAAAAGGCATCTGGATGGGTATATGAATAGGAAGGATTTAGAGGGATATGGGATGAGTGCTGGCAAATGGGACTAGATTAGGTTAGGAAATCTGGTCAAAGGGTCTGTTTCTGTGTCGTATACAACTAAGGTTTCCTGAACCTGATGGGTATCCTTGGAATCTAAAGGAAGTAGCTGCAGAGATGATGGTTGCATCAATTATAATTTTCCAAAAGTCTCTCTGTCTTATAAAGGCCCCATTAGATTTGAAAATTGGAAATGGAATACCTTTAATCAAGAAAGGAGGGAAATAAACAGTACCCTCCAACCACACGGTATCAACTTTGATTTCACCATTTTCCTAATCTCCCTTCCTTCTAGCTCACCTCAGATCCAACCCTCTAACTCGGCACTTCCCTCCTGAACTGTCCCACCTGTTTGTCTTCCTTCCCACCCATCCATTCCACCGTCCACTCTGACCTATCGCCATCACCTATCTGCAACTACCTATAACCTTCCCAGCTACCTTACCCCCAACCCAACCCCCCCCTCCTATTTATCTGTCAGCCCCCTTCCCCTCCCCCCCTCATTCCTGATGAAGGGCTAATGCCAGAAATATCGATTCTCCTGCTCCTCGGATGCTGCCTGACCTGCTGGGCTTTTCCAGCGCCACACTTTTCGAGAAAGGTATTATAGGCCAGTTAACTTAATATCTATTATTGAGAAAATGTTAGAGCCATAATTAAGGAGATAATGCCTTACAAAATCAAAACACAATCAGCCAAGTCATCCCAATTTATGAAAAAAACAATTTTGTTTAACAAATGTATTAGAATTCTTTGAGGATGTAACAAACAGAGCAGATAAGGGGATCCAATACATGAAGATAATTGGATTTTCAAAAGACATGTGATGAGATGCCACATTAAAGGTTGCTTGATACTATAAAAGCACAAGGTGCTGGGATGAAATAATAGCATGGATAGAAGATTGGCTAATTAACAGGAAGCGGTCTGAATAAATGGGTCATTTTCAACTTGGCAAATTTTAACTCATGAAGTGCCACAGAGATTTGTGTGGGTGCCCCAATGATTTACCATCAATATTAGTGATTTGGATGAAGGAGTCAACTATATTGTTGCCAAATTTTCTGACAATTCAAAGATAGGTGGAAAAGCAAGCTGTGAGGAGGATACAAAGAATCTGCAAAGGGATATAGATAGCTTGAGTGAGCAAAAATATGACAGTTGGAGTATAACATGGAAAAATGTGTGGTTGTTCACCAAGGCAGAAAGAATAGCAAAGTAGAATATTATTTAAATGGAGAGAGACTGCAGGAAACCACAACATAGAGGCAGCTGCTTGGCCTTCCACACAAATCACAAAAAGATGGCATGCAGGAAGTGAGTAATTACAAAGACAAATGGGATGTGAACCTTAATGGATGGGTATAAAAGTAGAGAATATTGCTGCAGCTGTATATGGACTGGTGAGGCACTTGGACTACTGTGTACAGTTTTGGCCTCCTGATTTAGGGAGAGCTTAACTTCCTGATGAAGGGCTTTTGCCTGAAATGTTGATTCTCTTGCTCCTTGGAGGCTGCCTAACCAGCTGTGCTTTTCCAGCACCGCACTCTAGACTAATCCCCAGCATCTGCAGTCCTCACTTTCGCTTATACTTGTATTGGAAACATTGGGAGAAGTTCACCAGGCTGATTCCAAGGACAAAGGGGCCATCTTAAAAAGAAAGGTTGTGCAGGTTGGGCCTATATACAATGGAGTTTAGAAGGATGAGTGGAGACTTTTTGAAACATATAAGATTCTGAGTGGGCTTTTCAGGATACATAGAGTCATAGAGATGTACAGCATGGAAACAGACCCTTCAGTCCAACCCATCCATGCTGACCAGATATCCCAACCCAATCTAGTCCCACCTGCCAGCACCCGGCCCATATCCCTCCAACCCTTCCTATTCATATACCCATCCAAACGCCTCTTAAATGTTGCAATTGTACCAGCCTCCACCACTTCCTCTGACAGCTCATTCCATACACGTACCACCCTCTGCGTGAAAAAGTTGCCCCTTCGACCTCTTTTATATCTTTCCCCTCTCACCCTAAACCTATGCCCTCTAGTTCTGGACTCCCCGACCCTTGGGAAAAGACTTTGCCTATTTATCCCATCCATGCCCCTCATAATTTTGTAGACCTCTATAAGGTCACCCCTCAGCCT
>NW_025200186.1:0-6391 GCF_004010195.1 Chiloscyllium plagiosum | reverse complement strand
GATTTACACATGAAAGAAGTGAAACTATCACTGCCTTCAAACAGATGAAAGGCTTAACAGACAATCAATTTTTCAATGTATAATTTCAGTTACATCACACTACAAATTTTTGCTATAAATTCTTTGTTACGATTGAGCCCTCCATTATCACCTGATGAAGGTGCGTCGCTCCGAAAGCAAGTGTGCTTCCAATTAAACCTGTTGGACTTTAACCTGGTGTTGTGTGATTTTTCACTTTATTTGTTAACTAATCCTAAATTAACTTCAGATTAAAACAAGACTATCAGCTACACACCAATCAACTTCTTCCATTATTCTCAAGTCACCTTACTTTTTAAAATCTCTTTAAAATCATTACGACCTAAACACAACAGGCTTTAATTTGCTGAACAAGTATTCAGATGTCTTCTCTGTTACAATGACTTGAAGATTATCATTACCTTCAGCTACATCTGATGAATTGAACACTGATTGTAAATATATGAATATCAAATGGACTTGAGTTTTATGATAATTAATATAGTCTGACATTCTTGTTGATTAATATCAATATAAACAGCAATGAGATTGATTCATTGGGCAATTAGGGATGGGCAGTAAATGCTGCCGGGCCAGTGCCACCATTATCCTGAGAATGAACGAAGGAAAATAAAAGTCTCTACCCAGTGTGAATCTGTACATGTTCAACGATGTTGTGAACATTTCCAAAAAAATGTTCTCTATATGCAAAACTTTATGAACTGCCAATAACACTGTTCATTACTTGGTGTGAACAAGAGAAAAAAAACATTCAACTGTGGTTATGAGTAAATTCACTGGTGTCTCAGCAGGATGGATGCCTGAGTGAATCCCGCCCCCCCCCACCACACCCCCCCTCCCCCCCACACACACACACAGAGCAGGTGAACAGCTTCTCCTCAGCCTGACTGGTTTGGCCAGTTTCCAGGTGGGAATGGGTAAAGAATTCCCTTCCGGCATTCCCCACATTTCCAGAGTCTGTCCACAGTGTGTTTTGCCATTTCAGATAAATGCTGGCAGACTGTTACACACACCGTTACCCCTCCCCCTAGAACCTAGTATAAAGCAGTAAACATTATCACCTGCTGTGGAAGGACAGACTGTATTAGTCTGTGTAGGAACACTGAGCAGATTTACCTCAATGACAATTTAATCGGTGATCAAAGCAAGTTAAGCAAGTTCAAATAAAATGCATTATAGCACAGAGAGGCCCATCAAATCCAAGCTGGCTCTCTGTAGCAGAATCCCTTATTCTCATTCCCCATACGTTCCCCCAAACTCTTCAATTTTATTTCCCTCAGATCTGATATAATTGTTTTTATCAATCGTTCATCTTCTCTGCTTGCACCACCATAATAGGCAGAATGTTCTGCATATTTCCAGCCAATACAGTCAGCAGAAACACTTGCTCATCTTCTTCCAGACGACGCAAGTTTTCTGCACAACAGCAGTAGCTTTATTATCGGACAGCCGGTGACAGTTTCAAAGCATCTCTAAGTAGCCGAGTGGTTACTTGCAGAGACTCTTCTTCACGAATTGCTGCCTTACCCACAGAGACAGTATATTTAATAGGAATTAGACAAAGGCATATCAGTCACATGGGCGATTGTCATTTCATAGTTTAAAGCAGGTAATTATGAATTTACGAAGCTTGATGAATGGCGAAGTCCTGTGATAACGTGTGAATGAATTACAGAAATTGATTATCGTATTGTTCATAATTATGTGTTGATGGGAAGAGATTAAGGCAGAAGGGTTATTCCTTCAGTAAATGGGAGATTCACTTACATAGAACATAGAACAATACAGCACAGAACAGGCCCTTCGGCCCACGATGTTGTGCCGAACTTCTAAACTAGATTAAGTACCCATCCATGTACCTATCCAAATGCCGCTTAAAGGTCGCCAATGATTCCGACTCCACCACTCCCACGGGCAGCGCATTCCATGCCCCCACCACTCTCTGGGTAAAGAACCCACCCCTGACATCTCCCCTATACCTTCCACCCTTCCACCCTTACCTATGCTAATTTGGAGGGGAAGTAAGACAATGGGAGCAGGAAGCAGTTTAACAGGGTTGTGCCCAGGGCTCTCAGTCTTGTCTGGAAAGGGCAAATTTTCTGTCTGGAGTTACCCACATGTGTGGCTCCAATAGGTTCTATTTCTAAGCTCCAGTCAGCCTCTCCGCTACTGAGTATTGTATTGTAAGAGTACAGGCTTTCAGTTGATACTGCATTTTGGCATGGGAATGATAAGATTACTTACAGTGTGGAAACAGGCCCTACGGCCCAACAAGTCCACACCGACCTTTCGAAGAGCAATCCACCCAGACCCATTCCCCTCACATTTTTGGACTGTGGAAGGAAACCGGAGCACCCGGAGAAAACCCACGCAGACACGGGGAGAATGTGCAAACTCCACACAGACAGTTACCTGAGACAGTAATGGAACCTGGGTCTCTGGCGCTGTGAGGAAGCAGTGCTAACCATTGTGCTACCGTGCTGCCCATAAACCTTGAGTCCCCGATGTGTCCTGAAAGAGAAGCAAATCATGGAACTGGTCCCTCTGTGGTATTTTAACTCCCTCATCCTGATCAGGAATCTGTTGACCAGAATTGGATACAATGATTGAATGTGACCTAACTAGAGCTTTGTCAAGGGTCAGCATCTTTTCCATGAATTTGTTATCATTTCCCCTATTAATGATGCCCCGCATCCCATATGTTTTCCTCAAAACACTTTCTGTTATTTCTCCTTTAATGATTTGTACACATTGTCCCCCATTCCCGCTGTCCTGCTTTTTGTGTCTGTGCCATTCAAATATATATTGCCTTTCTACATTGCTTCTCTCAAAATGCATCAACTTACTGTGTGTTATAAAGAAGGGACATATTCCACTCAAAATATTATCTCTCGCTCCACATCTTCTACCCCCTGGAAAACAGGACAGGACAGCACCGGAATAATCGGCCCACCATGTCTGTGCGGATCATGATGCTATTCCAAACTAATTCCATCTGTCTGTATATGATCTATATACCTGCCAACCCATGCCTGCTTATGTGTCTGCCCAAATGCCTAAAAAACGTTGTGATTGTTTCTGCTTTTACCATCCCTCAGGCAAGTACATTCTAGTCACTGGCCACCTTCTGCAGAAGGAACTTGCCTGATACAACTCCCTTTAAACTTGCTCAGGTGGTTTTGGAAATGTTCAGCAGGTCATGCAGCATCTGTGAAGACAAATCAGTTAATGTTTCGAGTCCGGTCCCCCTTCCTCAGAAAAGTTAACTCTAATTTCTCTTCACAGATGTTGCTAGACCTGCTGAGCTTTTCCAGAAACTTCTGTTTTCTTTCAGGTTTACAGCATCTGCAGTTGTTTTGGTTTTCATTTCATTTAAACTTGCCCCCCTCCCCTTAAATCTATGGCCTCTAGAATTTGTCATTTCCACCTTGGAAAAAGATTCAGATTATTCACCCTGTCTGTGCCTCTCAGATCACTCCGCAGCTACTGACTTTCCAAAGACAACAATTCAAGATTTTCCAACCTTTCCCAATCCAGGCAACATCTGGTAAACCTGTTTCCACCCTCTCCAAAGCTTCCACATCCTCCTTATAATGTGGTGATCAAAACAGCACGCAATACCCCAAAGATGGCCTAATGACAGTTTTATAATGGCCATCTTCTGCATAAGAAACTTGCCTGATACAACTCCCTTGAAACTTGCGCAGATGGTTTTGGAAATGCTCAGCAGCAGAGAGTGGCGGGAGCTGGGCGGAAATGAAGTCGGAGGGCAAAGCCGATCGGGAAGGTAAGTGATTGTTATTTGAGTGGAGAAGGAACCCACCCTCCCTCCTCCGCTAAACTAAAAAAAACGACTCAGTCGGCCGAACAGGTAAGCTACTTAGTGTTCTTGTTTTGGAGACTAAGTGTAGAGTTATGGCAGTACAGGCAGTGGAATGTTCTTCCTGCAGGATGTTTGAGGTAGGGGTGACCACCGATGCTCCTGCTAACTTCACCTGCAGGAGGTGCAGCCAGCTCCAGCACCTCACAGACCACGTTAGGGAACTGGATCTGGAGTTGGATGAACTTAGAATTATTCGAGATGCTGAGAGGGTGACAGATAGAAGCTACAGGGACATACTGAGAGGGTGACAGATAGAAGCTACAGGGACATAGTTACGCCAGAGAACAGAGTTAGCTAAAGAACAGTTAGAGGTGGGAAGGGGAGGAAGCAGGCAATGCAGGGATCCTCTGTGGTCGTTGCCCTCAACAATAAGTATACTGCTTTGGATACTGTTGGGGGGGACGGCCTAGCAGGGGCAAGCTGCAGTGACCGGGTCTCTGGCACGTGGTCTGGCTCTGAGGCTCAGAAGGCAAAGGGGGCGAGGAGGAGAGCGCTAGTTATAGGAGACTCTATACTTAGAGGGACGGACAGGCGGTTCTGTGGACATGGGCGAGACTCCCATGTTTGTTGCCTCCCGGGTGCCAGGGTCCGAGATGTCTCAGACCGTGTTTTCAGAATCCTGAAGGGGGAGGGTGTGCAGCCAGAAGTTGTGGTGCACATTGGCATCAACGACATAGGTCGGAAGAGGGGTGGGGACGTCATTCAGGAGCTCAGGGAGTTAGGCTGGAAGCTAAAAGCTAGGACGGACAGAGTCGTCATCTCTGGGTTGTTGCCGGTGCCACGTGACAGTGAGGCAAGGAATAGGGAGAGAGTGCAGTTGAACACGTGGCTGCAAGGATGGTGTAGGAGGGAGGGCTTCAGTGTCAGGATGTCCAAGAATGTAGGGAGGCTGTGGAGAAGGTAGCACTGACAGGGAATACTTGCGGACACAGCGATGGGTTCAAGTGTGTATACTTCAGTGCAAGGAGTATCAGAAATAAGGTGGGTGAACTTAAAGCGTGGATTGGTACTTTTGACTACGATGTTGTGGCCATCAGAGAAACATGAATAGAAGAGGGACAGGAATGGTTGTTGAAGGTTCCACGTTACAGGTGTTTCAGTAAGATTAGGGAGGGTGTTAAAAAAGAGGGGGTGTGGCGTTGCTAATTAGATATCGTACGATCGCTGCAGAAAGGCAGTTCGAGGGGGATCTGCCTTTCTAGGTAGGATGGGCTGAAGTCAGAAATAGGACCACGTTACAGGTGTTTCAGTAAGATTAGGGAGGGTGTTAAAAAAGAGGGGGTGTGGCGTTGCTAATTAGATATCGTACGATCGCTGCAGAAAGGCAGTTCGAGGGGGATCTGCCTTTCTAGGTAGGATGGGCTGAAGTCAGAAATAGGAAAGGTGCAGTCACCTTGTTGGGTGTTTACTATAGGCCCCCCAATAGCAGCAGAGATGTGGAGAAACATATTGGGAAACAGATTTTGGAAAGGTGCAGAAGGCACAGGGTAACAGTCATGGGTGATTTCAACTTTCCAAATATTGATTGGAAGCCCTTTAGATCATGTAGATTGGACGGGGCAGTGTTTGCACAGTGAGTCCAGGAAGCTTTTCTAACTCAGGATGTAGATTGTCCAACCAGAGGGGAGGCCATATTGGATTTGGTACTCAGTAACGAACCGGGACAAATGATGGACTTGTTAGTGGGTGAGCATTTCGGTGATGGTGACCACAATTCTGTGACTTTCACCTTGGTTATGGAGAGAGATAGGTGTGTGCAACAGGGTAGGTTTTACAATTGGGGGAAGGGTAAATACGATGCTGCAAGACAGGATATGAGGAGCATAAGTGATCTGAGGATCTGAGGTTGTCAGGGAAGGATGTCATTGAAATGTGGAATTTTTTCAAGGAACAGATACGACGTGTCCTTGATATGTATGTGCCTGTCAGGCAGGAAAGAGATGGTTGTGTGAGGGAACCTTGGTTGACGAGGGAGGTTGAATGTCTAGTGAAGAGGAAGAAGGAGGCTTACATAAGTTTGAGGAAACAAGGCTCAGACAGAGCGTTGGAGGGATACAGGATATAGAGGAGGGAACTGAAGAGAGGGATGAGGAGAACTAAGAGAGGGCATGAAAAGTCTTTGGCGGGTAGGATCAAGAATAACACCAAGGCCTTTTATCCGTATGTGAGAAACATGAGAATGACGAGAACGAGGATATGTCCGATCAAGGACAGTAGTGGGAGACTGTGTATTGAGTCGGAAGAGATGGGAGAGGTCTCGAATGAGTACTTTTCTTCAGTATTTACAAATGGGAGGGACCGTATTGTTGAAGAGGAGAGTTTGAAACGGACTGGTAAGCTAGAGGAGATACTTGTTAGGAAGGAAGATGTGTTGGGCATTTTGAAAAACGTGAGGATAGACAAGTCTCCCGGGCCTGACGGGATATATCCTAGGATTATGTGGGAAGCAAGAGAGGAAATTGCAGAACC
>NW_025200185.1:0-6390 GCF_004010195.1 Chiloscyllium plagiosum | reverse complement strand
AGGGGAATCGTGATAAAACATTAGTGGGTAAGACTAACGAGAATCCAAAGACATTATATCAGTTTATTAACA
Organism: Chiloscyllium plagiosum; assembly: GCF_004010195.1. Lineage (NCBI taxonomy): Eukaryota > Metazoa > Chordata > Chondrichthyes > Orectolobiformes > Hemiscylliidae > Chiloscyllium > Chiloscyllium plagiosum. The sequence continues at coordinate 6,318 of NW_025200185.1, read as the reverse complement.
GGAAGAAGGTAACAGCAGAAAGAAGGGGATGTATTAGAGACAAAGGGGGCAGCCTGTGGACGGAGCCACAGGATATGTTAACCACGGGCTTCATATCAGTCTTCAGTTGGGGGAAGCAGTTCCTTGATTCAGGGAGAGTAAAAGTGTGCCCCTTGAACGATTTGTTACAGAAGCCAAGGAAGATTTGCAAGTCTATGCAGGGTAAAGGGTGGACAAATCCCCAGATCCTGGTGAGCTGTAACTTAGGCTGATGCGGAAGATGAGGGAGAAGAGCACAGGCTCGGACATTTTTTATTTTACTCTTGTCTCTGGCCACAGCGATGGTGTGATGGGACACGATAACATCTAACGTTGGCACAACTCTCACATAGAGTGCTAGAAATAAGGATTAAAGGCCACCTAGTCTCCCAACAGTGAGAGCGAAACAATTGTAGACAATTCTGAGGGCTGTTGAGGTTAGATCATTAAATATCTTGAAGGCTGAGACAGACTGATTATTAAACAAGGGTTTGTTATAGGGAAAATGCAGTCAAGTAGAATGGGGATTATCAGAATAAATGTAATGGAATTGAACAGAAAAGCAGACTCAGTGGGCAGATAGCAAGAATGCTGCTCCAATGTCTAATGCCATTCTTTTTCCAACAGCCCTGTGTTCACTAGAACATAACTTATCTCCCTTTGGAGTGAGATACAGTTTGGAATGCATTCGACGGATTCAAGGATTTCATAAATGTAGTAGTAATAGACAGAAAGAACCAGGGGACTGCGACAACGCGGATTGGCTGTTGAGGTGAATATTTGCCTCAGCACAGTCACCACCAGCAGGAGGAAGACTCAGTAAGACACCCTCCAAGTACAAGTAATGACGTGCTCTGGAGAGCAGGTCGTCATGGGCTTGGTGTCAAGGACTACTTAAGGCACAGACATTGCATTACTGTAGTGTCGCCCTTCTTCCCTAAACAAAAGTAAATGTGGAGGAGTAGAGAAAATGCAGTTGGTCGCAGAATAAATAGTAAGTCATTAGTTTGAGAGGCTTCAGATAGCAGCAGCTCAGAACAAAAGTATAGGCAAGCTCAAATAAAGTCCTTTTAATTTAATATTACAGCAGTCAAGATGGCAGTTAGGCCAGTTGTACGTTCCTCCTGTGGGATGTGGGAGCTCAGAGAGATTTCCACCATCCCTGTTGACGACACGTGCAGAAAGTGCACCCAGCAGCAGATCCTGGGAGAGCATGTTTGGGAGATGGAGTTGGACGCACTCAGGCTTATCGGAGATGCTGCGAACTTCGTATATAAATGCTTTAGTGCGGTGGTCACGACCAAGACCCAATCTGGCCATGTTTCTATAATGACTATAATGGCACAGTCCGACATAAAGATCCATGCCCTGAGTTCATCAGTCTTACCTGTCAGCCCTGTTGCATTTAAATAAACACAATTCAATCCAACAGCCAGTCCTTGCTCGCTATCATGTTCCAGGCAGACAGTAGGTTTGGAATGGCAAAGGGAGTAGGCAGAGAGTGCAGCTATTCCCTGTCGCCATTCCCCACGAAAACAAGTATATCATTTCAGCTACTGTTGGAGGGATCGACCATTCAAGCGACAGCAGCAATAGCCAGGTTGGTGGCAATACCACTGGCTCTGGGGCACAGTGGGAAAGGGTAAATTTAAGCAGGGTCTTAGAGGTAGGAGAGTCGATTGTTGGAGGGACAGATTGGAAATTCTGGGGCCTCAAATGGGAACCCAGCAAGTTGTGTTACGTCCCAGGTGCCAGGGTCCAGGAAGTCTCCGAGCGGCTGCAGAACGTTGTCAAGGGGAGGGTGAACAACCAGAAGTCATTGTGCACGTTGGCATCACAAATGATATACGTAGTTATAGGAATGAGGTCCTCCAGAGTGATTACAGGGAGCTAGGAGAAAAGTTAAAAACCAAGATCTCCAAATGGTAATCTCCTGATTACTTCCTGATTCATGAGTTAATGAAATTAAGAATAGAAGGATATGGCAGATACATGCATAACGAAAGAATTGGTGCGGGCGAAAGGCACTCAGATTTTTAGATCGTTGGGGTCTTTTCTGTGACAGAGGTGAATTGTTTAAGAGGGCCAGGTGGCACCTGCACTGGAGGGGTGACCAACTTCCTGGCGTCAGTTTTGCTCATGCTCCAAAGAGAGAGTTTGAAAGAGATTGGCATGGTTTGAGATCCTCAAGAGCAGGGAGGCAAGTGCGAGGCTGGAAGGAGATACAGTAATCAGACCAAGTAAAGTGAACAGTCGGGTCAGGCTGGAACACAACAGGGAGCAAGATTTCCTGTTTTTATTAAAGTGCTTTTATTTCAATGCAAGAGGACTGACAGGTAAGGCCGAAGAACTCGGAGCGTGGATAGCTATGTCGGACTGGGATATTACAGACAAAACAGAAACCTAGCTAAGGGAGAGATAGGACTGACAGCTTAATGTGCCAGGGTATAGCTGCTTTGGGCAGGACATGGATGGTGGAAAGAGGGGAGGGGGTGTGGCATTTCTGCTTAAAGGGAGTATCACAGAGATGAAGTAACTGAAGGATCAAACAGCGAGGATTTGTGGATGGAGCTAATAAATAGGAAGGTGTATGGTGATGTTATAGGGGCTGTGCTATAGGACCCGAAATAGTCTCCAGGAATTAGAGTAACTAATATACATGCAGAGAAGTGGGACATGCAGAAGCAAAAGGATTATCATAATTGGGGATTTAATTTTTATAACATTGACTTGGAGTGCCAGAACGTAAATGGATTTGGTGGGGTGGAATCCATTAATTGCGGCAGGAAAATTCCCTCCAGCAGTATGTATTTGGGCCTACTCGGGAAGGGGCAAAATTCGACCTACACTTAGTAAATAAGACAGAACAGGTGACAGAGATGACAGTGTGGTAGCACACTGGAACCAATGGCCATTATTCTATTAATTTTCAAATATTTATGGAGAGAGAAAAAACTGGTCCACAGCTTCAAGTTCTAAATTGGGGCAAGATGAATTTAGATGGAATTAGGTAGGAGTTTGCGGGGATTTGTTGGAATAGTTCAGTGTCGGTCAAGGGACCGTTGGCTGGTGGGAGTCCTTTGAACGTGAGATACTGGAGTTCAAGGTCTATTTGTTACTGTGGGGGCGAAAGGAAAGTTGGCAGGAATGGGGAACCCTGGATGACAAGAGATATTTAGGTTTGACCAGAAAAAAAAGCAGCTCCATTACAGGCAGCTGGGATCATGTGAATCCCTGGAGGTATATAAGGGATACAGTAATTTGCTGAAGAAGGAAATCAGTAGGGCGAAAAAGGATTATGAAAGGGGTCTGAGAAAATTAAGATGAATCCAAAATGGTTCCTTCAGGATATTGAATGAAAAACAATAACTAGTGAGAAAATAGGACCTCTCAAAGACCAAAGTGACATGTATGTGTGCAACCATAAGAGATGGCGAGATCATCAACGGATATTCCTCCTCTGTGTTGTGGTTCTGTTCGCCGAGCTGGGAATTTGTGTTGCAGGCGTTTCGTCCCCTGGCTAGGTGACATCCTCACTGCTTGGGAGCCTCCTGTGAAGCACTTCTATGACGTTTCCTCCGGCATTCCTCCAACATCACAGAAGCACTCCAAAGGAGGTACCCAAGCACTGAGGATGTCACCTAGACAGGAGACGAAACGTCTGCAATACAAATTCCACCTCGGCGAACGGAACCACAACAACGAGCACCCGAGCTACAAATCTTCTCCCAAACTTTGAATTTCTCCTCTGTGTTTAACATGGAGAAAGACACGAATACTTAGGAACTTGGCGAAATTCGTGGTGATTTCTTAGGGACAGTCCACATCACAGTATAGGAGGTACTGGAAATTCTAGAATGCTTGAGGTTGGATAAATCTCACGTTCCTTACCAGATATATCCAAGAACACTGTAAGGAGCTAGAGAGGCATTTGCGGGGGACCGAGCTGATGGTTTTGATCATCATTAACCAGACTTGAGATCCTGGAAGGCTGGAGGATATCAAATATTGTGCCCTTACTTAAGAAGGACTAAAAAATAGCCTTCAAACTATGGAGTAGTAAGTTTAACATCTGGGGTAGGTACGTTACTTGAGAAATTCTGAAAGATAAAATGTACATTAATTTGGAAATACAGGGTTTGATTAGGAATATTGAAAATGGCTATGTGCTTGAAAAATTTCTTCAAGTTATTTGATGACGTGACCTGGAAGGTTGATAGGTCGGAGCAGTAGATGTCAAAAAGTGTGGATCTGGAAAAAGCACAGCAGGTCAGGCAGGAACAAGAGAATCGATATTTCAGACATCAGCCTTTCATCAGGAATGTCCAAAACATCGATTACCCTGTTCCTCGGACGTTGTCTGACCTGCCATGCTTTTCCAGCACCACACTTGTGGACTCTGATCTCCAGCATCTGCAGTGCTCACTTTCTGCTAGGGTGGTAGATTCAGTCAATATGGATTTCAGTTACACCAGGACAACATAAAGCTTTTCAACCCCTGGAGCCTGATATACAGTTACAGGAAGAGGCCAATCAGCCCATCGAACCGATACAATTGTACCCAGATTATATCATGCAGCACCGGTATCCTGTTATGCAGCGACAGGATCAGTCTATTCAGCTACTTCAGGTCAGTAATACAGGGAATGGAAGAGTCCACAAACTGACTGGACTCTAGGGAATGCTGGAATAAAACAAGGTTATATAGCTCCTCAAATCTGTCCTTCCCTTCAGTAAGGACAGTACTGATCTGCTCTTGGCAGCAATTTCTCTTTCATGCCATAAGGAAATGGAAGAGTCCACAAACTGACTGGACTCTAGGGAATGCTGGAATAAAACAAGGTTATATAGCTCCTCAAATCTGTCCTTCCCTTCAATAAGGACAGTGCTGATCTGCTCTTGGCAGCAATTTCTCTTTCATGCCATAATCTTTGTAGCCCTCGACTCTCTCAAAATCAATTGACACCCTCCTCACACCCTCCAAATCAGTTCAGCGATGCAACTGTCTGGGATAGAGAGGCCCCAACAATCACTATCCTCTGAGAGAAGGAAAAACTCCCCATACATATGTCTTGGCCTATTGACACGAATAAAAGATATGAACACAGAGTGACTGGCGCTGACATTAAATCAAGATTTGAATGAGCAAAGTTTCAAAGGGTCGGAACAAAACTGAACTTAATAGGAATCAGTTGTGAACTCCCCATTGGTTGCGTCATTCAGAACACAATGTGGCTGGTGGACATCAATCCTCTCACTCCCTGGATATCTCTGTGGCTGATCCTCAGGGTAGCTTCCTCAGCACAAATATCTTCAGCTGTTAATGTTCAGGTAACATTCGTGTGTCAGCACTGCTGCACCCTGAACTTTTCCACAGTATGGAAAGAGGAGCTCATTCAGCATCTCAAACTGGTTGCATTGGAATGTGAGAAAGCCACTCAGCCCATCGAAACTATTCGATGAGAAGAGACACATCGCATTCACTGTTGTTTCTTACACAAGAAGAGAGTTGTTTTTTTTAAATCTGGAAATGCTGCAAGTCAAAGTAGACAGTCAGGACACCCAAACAACACAACAAGAGAGGAGGCTTCAGGAGGTGAGAAGTCAATGACATGAGTAAAAGCCTTCTTCAGGACTGGGTGTGTGGCTGGGGTGTTTAAGGGGGTCTACATTTAAAGAAGCGGGATGGGGGAGGAGGAGATAGGATGGTGAGGTTTGGATAGGTGAACAAAAGTAGATGTTATGACCGGGTTGGTCGATGGGAGGAATGAATCCATTTGAGAGATGGAAGAAGGGATGATCAGAGGAATGGACGGGAGGAGGAGGGACTGGGAATGTATTTGGGGGATTGGAGGGGAGGTTATTTGAAATTGGAGAACCTAATGTTGAGTCCTCCGGTCTTTAGGCTGCCCAGGCAGAAGATGTAATGTTGTTACTCCAATTTGGGTCTTGTTTCCTCGTGGTAATGGAGGAAGTCAAGGATGGCCACGTTGGAAAGGGCGTGGGAGGGAGAATTGAAATAGGCAGTGACTGGGAGGTCAGCTCAGCCCTTATAGGCCCAGCTGAGATGCCTAGCAAAACATCCCCTTAGTTTGCGCTTGGGATCGCCGATGTAGAGAAGACCACATCGGGAGTACCAGATACAGTAAACAAGGTTGGTTTCCAACACCTGGCACATTTTCCACAAGGACCATTCCCTTCTCTAATCTTTGGTTCGTGCCACACTCCCCACCAAACCCTCCAATCCCCACTGACAAATGCCCCTACAATGGAAAAGAATGCATCACTTGCTGGCACACA
>NW_025200184.1:4494-6388 GCF_004010195.1 Chiloscyllium plagiosum | reverse complement strand
ATCTGTACACCTGGAGCAGTTACCCTCCGTCCATGTAGGACTGTGTACCCCACCCCAGTCCGATGATCTGTAAACCAGGAGCAGTTCCCCTCCCCACAGGGAGGACTGTGAACCCCAGCCCAGTACATTGATCTGTAAAACAGGAGCCATAATACTTCCAGCATTTAGGACTGTGTACACCACCCCAGTGCATTGATCTGTAAACCAGGAGCAGTTACCCACTCAGCATGTAGGAGAATGTACCCCACCCCAGTGCATTGATCTGTAAACCAGGAGCAGTCAACCTCCAAGCATGTTGGGCTGTGTACACTACCAGAGTGCATTCATGTGGAGACCACAAGCAGTCACCGTCCCAGCATGAAGGACTGTGTACGTCACCCCAGTGCATTGACCTGTAAACCAGGAGCAGTAACCCTCCCAGCACATAGGACTGTGTGCACCAACCCAGAGCATTGATCTGTAATTCAGGAGCGGTTACCCTCCCAGCATGTGGGATTGTGTACCCCACCCCAGTGCATTGATCTGTAAACAAGGAGCAGTTATACTCCCAGCATGTAGATCTGCGAACCCCACCCCAGTGCATTGATCTGTAAACCAGGAGCAGTTACCCTGCCAGCATGTCGGACTGTGTACACCACCCCAGTCCATTGATCTGTAACTAAGGAGCAGTTACCCTCCCCGAACGTAAGATTGTGCTCATCACCCCACTGCATTGATCTGAAAGCCAGGAGCTGAAAACCTCCCAGTATTTAGGGCTGTGTACACCACCCTAGTGCTTGATCTGTAACCGAGCAGCAGTTACCCTCCCAGCATGTAGAGCTGTGTGCACCAGCTCAGTGCATTGAGCTGGTGTACACCAGCTAGGAGCAGTTAACCTTCCGGCACGTAGAGCTGTGTGCCCCACCCCAGTGCGTTGATGTGTAAACCAGGAGCAGTTATCCTCGAAGCATGCAGGACTGTGTACCCCACCAAGGTGCATTGATTTGTAAACAAAGAGCAGATTCCCTCCCAGAATGTAGGACTGTGTACACCACCCCAGTGCATTGACCTGTAAACCAGGAGCAGTTACCCTTCCAGCACGTAGAGCTGTGTCTACCACCCCATGGCGTTTCTTCTGTAAACCAGGATCAGTTACCCTCACAGCAAGCAGGACTGCGAACACCACCCCAGTGCATTGATCTGTAAACCAGGCGCAGGTACGCTCCCAGCATGCAGGACTGTGTACCCCACCCCAGTGCAATGATCTTTAAACAAAGAGCAGATTCCCTCCTAGCATGTAAGACTGTGTACAGCACCCCAATGCAATGATCTGTAAACCAGGAGCAGTTTCACTCCCAGCATGTAGGACTGTGCACACCATCCCAGTGCATTGATCTGTAAGCCAAGAGCAGTTACCATCCGAGCATCTAGGACTGTGTACAACACAACAGTGCATTGATCTGTAACACAGCAGCAGCTGCCCTCCCAGCATGTTGAGCTGTGTACCCCACCCCAGTGCATTGATCTGAAATACAGGAGCAATTACACTTCCAGCATGTAGGACTGTGTACCCCACCCGAGTGCATTTATCTGTAAACCAGGAGCCGTTACCTTATTAGCATTTAGGAATGAGTACTTCAACGCAGTGCATTGATCTCTAAACCAGGAGCAGTTATCCGCCCAGCATGTAGGACTATGTACCCCACCCCAGTGCATTGATCTGCAAACCAGGAGCAGTACAAATTCCAGCATGTTGGACTATGTACCCCTTGTCCAGTGCATTGATCTGTAAACCACAAGCAGTTACCCTCACAGCATTTAGGACTGTGTACACAATCCCAGTGCATTGATCTGAAAACGAGGAGCAGTTAACTGCCCAGCATGTAGGACTGTGTACCCAACCCCAATGCATTGA
>NW_025200184.1:2022-4260 GCF_004010195.1 Chiloscyllium plagiosum | reverse complement strand
ATCTGTAACTAAGGAGCAGTTACCCTCCCCGAACATGGGATTGTGCTCATCACCCAACTGCATTGATCTGTAAGCCAGGAGCCGACAACCTCCCAGTATTTAGGACAGTGTACACCACCCCAGTGTATTGATCTGTAAACCAATAGCATTTACCCGCCAAGCATGTTGGACTTTTTACATCATCCCAGTGCATTGATCTTTAAACCAGGAGCCTGTACCCTCCCAGCATTTAGGACTGTGTACACCAGCTCAGTGCATTGAGCTGGTGTACACCAGCGAGGAGCAGTTAACCTTCCGGCACGTAGAGTTGTGTACCCCACCCCAGTGCGTTGATGTGTAAACCAGGAGCAGTTCTCCTCGAAGCATGCAGGACTGTGTACACTAGCCCAGTGCATTGATCTGTAAACCACAACATTTACCCTCCCAGCATGTAGGACTGTGTACCCCACACCAGTGCATTGATCTGTAATCTAGGTGGAGTTAACCTTCCAGCACGTAGAGCTGTGTACACCACCCCAGTGCATTGATCTGTACACCTGGAGCAGTTACCCTCCGACCATGTAGGACTGTGTACCCCACCCCAGACGGATGATCTGTAAACCAGGAGCAGTTCCCCTCCCCACAGGTAGGACTGTGAACCCCAGCCCAGTACATTGATCTGTAAAACAGGAGCCATAATACTTCCAGCATTTAGGACTGTGTACACCACCCCAGTGATTTGATCTGTAACCCAGCAGCAGTTACCCGCCCAGCATGTCGGACTGTGTACAACACCCCAGTGCATTGATCTGTAAACCAGGAGCAGATACCTTCCCAGCATGTAGGACTGTGTACACCACCACAGTGCATTGATCTGTAAACCAGGAGCAGGTGTCCTCCCAGCATGCAGGAATGTGTACACCACCCCAGTGCATTGATCTGCAAGCCAGGAGCAGTTACCCTCCCAGCAGGTAGGACTGTGTATCCCACCCCAGTGCATTGATCTGTAAACAAGGAGCAGTTGCACTCAGAGCATGTAGAACTGCGTACCCCACCCCAGTGCATTCATCTGTAAACCAGGAGCAGTTACCCTCCCAGCATGTCGGACTGTGTACACCACCCCAGTGCATTGATCTGTAACTAAGGAGCAGTTACCCTCCCCGAACGTAAGATTGTGCTCATCACCCCACTGCATTGATCTGTAACCCAGGAGCTGAAAACCTCCCAGTATTTAGGGCTGTGTACACCACCCTAGTGCATTGATCTGTAAACCAGGAGCAGTAACCCTCCCAGCATGTCGGACTGTGTACACCACCCCAGCGCATTGATCTGTAACTAAGGAGCAATTACTCTCCCCGAACATAGGATTGTGCTCATCACCCAACTGCATTGATCTGTAAGCCAGGAGCCGACAACCTCCCAGTATTTAGGACTGTGTACACCACCCCAGTGCATTGATCTGTAACTGAGCAGCAGTTACCCTCCCAGCATGTAGGGCTGTGTACACCATCCCAGTGCATTGATCTGTAAACCAATAGCATTTACCCGCCCAGCATGTTGGACTTTTTACATCATCCCAGTGCATTGATCTTTAAACCAGGAGCCGTTACCCTCCCAGCATTTAGGACTGTGTACACCAGCTCAGTGCATTGAGCTGGTGTACACCAGCGAGGAGCAGTTAACCTTCCGGCACGTAGAGCTGTGTACCCCACCCCAGTGCGTTGATGTGTAAACCAGGAGCAGCTATCCTCCCAGCATGTAGAGCTGTGTGCACCACCACAATGCATTGATCTGTAACCGAGCAGCAGTTACCCTCCAAGCATGTAGGACTATGTAACCTAGCCCAGTGCATTGATCTGTAAACAAGCAGCATTTACCCGCCCAGCATGTAGGACTGTGTACATCACCCCTGTGCATTGATCTTTAAACCAGAAGCCGTTACCCTCACAGCATTTAGGATTGTGTACAGCAGCTCAGTGCATTGAGCTGATGTACACCAGCTAGGAGCAGTTATCTTTCCGGCACGTAGAGCTGTGTACCCCACCCCAGTGCGTTGATGTGTAAACCAGGAGCAGTAATCCTCGAAGCATGCAGGACTTTGTACCCCACCCAAGTGCATTGATCTGTAAACAAATAGCAGACTCCTTCCAAGCATGTAGGACCGTGTAGATCACCCCAGTGCATTGATCTGTATACCAGAATCAGTTACCCTCCCAGAATGTAGGACTGTGTACACCACCCCAGTGCATTGATCTGTAA
>NW_025200184.1:0-1855 GCF_004010195.1 Chiloscyllium plagiosum | reverse complement strand
TGTGTACTGCACCCCAGTGCATTGATCTGTAAGCCAAGAGCAGTTACCATCCGAGCATCTAGGACTGTGTATACCACACCAGTGCATTGATCTGTAAAACAGCAGATGCTGCCCTCCCAACATGTAGAGCTGTGTACCCCACCCCAGTGCATTGATCTGAAATGCAGGAACAATTACACTTCCAGCATGTAGGACTGTGTACCCCACCCGAGTGCATTTATCTGTAAACCAGGAGCCGTTACCTTATCAGCATTTAGGAATGAGTACTTCAACGCAGTGCATTGCTCTCTAAACCAGGAGCAGTTACCCGCCCAGCATGTAGGACTATGTACGCCAACCCCAGTGCATGGATCTGCAAACCACGAGCAGTAAAAATTCCAGCATGTTGGACTATGTACCCCTTGTCCAGTGCATTGATCTGTAAACCACAAGCAGTTACCGTCACAGCATTTAGGACTGTGTACACAATCCCAGTGCATTGATCTGTAAACGAGGAGCAGTTAACTGCCCAGCATGTAGGACTGTGTACCCAACCCCAGTGCATTTATCTGTAAACCAGGAGCAGTTAACCTCCCAGCATGGAGGACTGTGTATACCACCTCAGTGCATTGATCTGTAAACCAGGAGCAGTTACCCTCCCAGCATGTCGTACTGTATAACCACCCTAGTGCATTGATCTGAAGACCAGGAGCATTTACACTTCCAGCATGTAGGACTCTGAACACGACCCCAGTGCATTGATCTGCAAACCAGGAGCAGTTACCCTCCCAGAATGTAGGACTGTGTAAACCACCACAGTGCATTGATCTGTAAACCAGGAGCAGATACCCTCCCACCATGTAGGACTGTGTACACCACCCCAGTGCATTGATCTGTAAACAAGAGCAGTACCCCTTCCAGCATGTAGGACTGTCTACACTACCCCAGTGCATTGATCTGTAAACCAAGAGCCGTTACCCTCCCCGCATGTAGAACTGTGTACACCACCCCAGTGCATTGATCTGTAAACTAGGAGCAGAAACTTCCCAGCATGTAGGACTGTGTACACGACCCCAGTGCATTGATCTGTAAGCCAGGAGCAGTAACCCTCCCAGCATGTCGGACTGTGTACACCACCCCAATGCATTGATCTGTAACTAAGGAGCAATTGCCCTCTCCGAAGGTAGGATTGTGCTCATCACCCAACTGCATTGATCTTTAAGCCAGGAGCCGACAACCTCCCAATATTTACGACTGTGTACACCAACCCAGAGCATTGATCTGTCATTCAGGAGCATTTAACCTCCCAGCAAAGAGGACTGTGTACCCCACCACATTGCATTGATCTGTAAACTAGGAGCAGTTACCCTCGCAGCATGTAGGACTGTGTACACCACACCTGTGCATGGAACTGTAAGCCCGGAGCAGTTACTCTCCCAGCATGTAGTACTGTGTACCCTACCACAGTGCATTGATCTGTAAACTAGGAGCAGTTCCCCTCCCAGCATGTAGGACTGTGTACACCATCCCCGTTGCATTGACCTGTAAACCAAGAGCACTTACCCTCCCCGTACATCGGACTGTGCACACCACTCCAGTGCATTGAACTGTAAAGCAGGAGGAGTTACCCTCCCAGCAGAAAGGACTGTGTACCCCACTCCGGAGCATTGATCTGTAAACCAGAAGCAGTTACCCTTCCAACATGCAGGACTGTGTACACGACCCCAGTGCATAGATCTGTAAACCAGGAGCAGCTGCCCTCCCAGTACTTAGCACAGTGTACACGACCCCAGTGCATTGATCGATAAACCAGGATCTGTTACCATCCCAGCATGTACAGGTGTGTACCCCACCCCAGTGCATTGATCTGTAAACC
>NW_025200183.1:4274-6388 GCF_004010195.1 Chiloscyllium plagiosum | reverse complement strand
ACTGGTCCTGAATACAGGTCATCGTATCAGTGACGCTGGTCCTGAATACTGGTCATTGCACCAGTAACAGTGCTCTTGAATCCTGGTCACCGCATTGGTGACGCTGCTCCTGAATACTGGTCATCGCATCATGACACTGCTCCTGAATACTGGTCATTATATCAGTGACGCTACTCCTGAATACTGGTCATCGCATAAGTGACATTGGTCCTGAATACAGGTCATCGCATCAGTGACGCTGCTCCTGAATACTGGTCATTGTATAAGTGACACTGGTCTTGAATACTAGTCATCGCATCAATGACATTGATCCTGAATATTGGTCATCGCATCAGCGACACTGCTTCTGAATACTGGTCAACGCATCAGTGACACTGGACCTGAATACGGGTGTCCGCACCAGTGACACTGGTCCTGAATACTGGTTTCCGCACCAGTAACACTGGTCCTGAATACAGGTCATCGCACCAGTGACACTGGTCCTGAATACTGGTCTCCACACCAGTGAGACTGGTCCTGAATACAGGTCATCGCACCAGTGCGACTGGTCCTGAGTACTGGTCACGGCAGCAGTGGCACTGGTCCTGAATACAGGTCATCGAACCTGTGAGGCTGGTCCTGAATACTGGTCATTGCACCAGTACCACTGATCCTGAATACTGGTCATCGCATCAGTGACACTGCTCCTGAGTACTGGTCATCGCATCAGCGACACTGCTTCTGAATACTGGTCAACGCATCAGTGACACTGGACCTGAATACGGGTGTCCGCACCAGTGACACTGGTTCTGAATACAGGACATCGCACCAGTGAGACTGCTCCTGTATACTGGTCTCCACACCAGTGACACTGGTCCTGAATACAGGTCAACGCACCAGTGAGACTGGTCCTGAGTACTGGTCACCGCAGCACTGGCACTGGTCCTGAATACTGTTCATTGCATCTATAACACTGGTCCTGAATACTGGTCACCGCATCAGTGACACTGGTCCTGAATACTGGTCATCGCATCAGTGACACGGCTCCTGAATATTGGTCATCGCATCAGTGACACTGCTCCTGAATACTGGTCATCGCACCAGCACCATTGGTCCTGAATACTGGTCATCGCATCAGTGACACTGGTCCTGAATACAGGTCACCGTATTAGTGACACTGCTCCTGAATACTGGTCCTCGCAACAGTGACACTGGTCCTGAATACTGGTCATTGCATCTATAACACTGGTCCTGAATACAGGTCATCGCACCAGTGACGCTGCTCCTTAATACTGGTCTTCGCAAAAGTGACACTGGTCCTTAATACAGGTCATCACATCAGTGACACTGCTCCTGAATACTGGTCATTGTATAAGTGACACTGGTCTTGATTACTAGTCATCGCACCAATGACATTGATCCTGAATATTGGTCATCGCATCAGTGACACTGCTTCTGAGTACTGGTCACCGCATTAGTGACGCTGCTCCTGAATACTGGTCATTGTCTCAGTGACGCTGGTCCTGAAACTGGTCATTGCACCAGTGACACTGGTCCTGAATACAGGTCATCGTATCAGTGACACTGGTCCTGAATACTGGTTATCGCATCAGCGACACTGCTTCTGAATACTGGTCAACGCATCAGTGACGCTGGTCCTGAATACTGGCCACCGCATCAGTGACACTGGTCCTGAATACTAGTCATTGCATCAGCGACACTGCTTCTGAATACTGGTCAACTCATCAGTGACACTGGCACTGAATACGGGTGTCCGCACCAGTGACACTGGTCCTGAATACTGGTTACCGCACCAGTGACACTGGTCCTAAATACAGGTCATCGCACCAGTGACACTGGTCCTGAATACTGGTCTCCACACCAGTGACACTGGTCCTGAATACAGGTCATCGCAACAGTGAGACTGGTCCTGAGTACTGGTCACGGCTGCAGTGGGACTTGTCCTGAATACAGGTCATCGAACCAGTGAGGCTGGTCCAGAATACTGGTCACCGCAACAGTGATACTGGCCCTGAATACTGGTCACCGCACCAGTGACACTGGCCCTGAATACTGGTCATTGCATCTATAACACTGGTCCTGAATACTGGTCACCGCATTAGTGACACTGGTCC
>NW_025200183.1:0-2214 GCF_004010195.1 Chiloscyllium plagiosum | reverse complement strand
TGACACTGCTCCTGAATACAGGTCATCGCATAAGTGACACTGATCCTGAATACAGGTCATCACATCAGTGATGCTGCTCCTGAATACTGGTCACCGCATCAGTGACGCTGCTCCTGAATACTGCTCATCGCATAAGTGACAAGGGTCCTGAATACAGGTCATCGCATCAGTGACACTGCTCCTGAATACTGGTCATTTTATAAGTGACACTGGTCTTGAATACGAGTCATCGCACCAGTGACATTGATCCTGAATATTGGTCATCGCATCAGTGACACTGCTTCTGAATACTGGTCACCGCATCAGTGACGCTGCTCCTGAATACTGGTCATTGTCTCAGTGACGCTGGTCCTGAAACTGGTCATCACACCAGTGACACAGGTGCTGAATACTGGTCACCGCATTAGTGACACTGCTCCTGAATACAGGTCATTGTCTCAGTGAGACTGGTCCTGAATACTGGTCTCCACACCAGTGACACTGGTCCTGAATACAGGTCATCGCACCAGTGACATTGGTCCTGAGTACGGGTCACCACACCAGTGGGACTGGTCCTGAATACAGGTCATCGAACCAGTGTTACTGGTCACCGCACCAGTGACACTGGCACTGAATAATGGTCACTGCACCAGTGACACTGGTGCTGAATACGGGTCACGCATCAGTGACACTGGTCCTGAATACTGGTCACTGCTCTAGTGGCACTGCTCCAGAATACTGGTCATCGCACCTGTGACACTGGTCCTGAATACTGGTCACCACACCAGTGACACTGGTCCTGAATACTGGTCATCGTATCAGTGACACTGCTTCTGTATACTGGTCAACGCATCAGTGACACTGGACCTGAATACGGGTGTCCGCACCAGTGACACTGGTTCTGAATACAGCTCATCGCACCAGTGAGACTGGTCCTGAGTGCTGGTCAGCGCAGCAGTGGCACAGGTCCTGAATAATGGTAATTGAATCTGTAACACTAGTCCTGAATACTGGTCACCGCATCAGTGACACTGGTCCTGAATACTAGTCATCGCATCAGTGACACGGCTCCTGAATACTGGTCATCGCATCAGTGACACTGGTCCTGAATACAGGTCATCGTATCAGTGACACTGGTCCTGAATACTGGTCATTGCACCAGTGACATTGCTCCTGAATACTGGTCACCGAATCAGTGACGCTGATCCAGAATACTGGTCATCGCAACAGTGACACTGGTCCTGAATACTGGTCATTGCAACTATAACACTGGTCCTGAATACTGGTCATCGCATCAGTGACACTGGTCCTGAATACTGGTCACCGCACCAGTGACACTGGCCCTGAATACAGGTCAATGCATCAGTGACACTGGTCCTGAATACTGGTCATTGCACCAGTGACATTGCTCCTGAATACTGGTCACCGAATCAGTGACGCTGATCCAGAATACTAGTCACTGCAGCAGTGACACTGGTCCTGAATACTGTTCATCGCATCAGTGACACTGGTGCTGAATACTGGTCATCGCACCAGTGACACTGGTCCTGAATACTGGTCATTGCATCAGTGACACTGGTCCTGAATACAGTTCACTGCATCAGTGAGGCTGGTCCTGAATACTGGTCACCGCACTAGTGACACTGGCCCTGAATACTGGTCAACGCACCAGTGACACCGCTCCTGAATACTGTTCATTGCACCAGTGACATTGCTCCTGAATACTGGTCACCGCATCAGTGACGCTGTTCCAGAATACTAGTCACTGCATGAGTGACACTGGTTCTGAATACTGGTCATCGCATCAGTGACACTGGTAATGAATACTGGTCATCGCATCCGTGCCACTGGTCCCTAATATAGGTCATCGCATCAGTGACACTGCTCCTGAATACTGGTCATAGCACCAGTACCACTGATCCTGAATACTGGTCATCGCATCAGTGGCACTGGTCCTGAATACTGGTTGTCGCTTCAGTGACACTGGTCCTGAATACAGTTCACTGCATCAGTGAGGCTGGTCCTGAATACAGGTCATCGCACCAGTGACACTGGCCCTGAATACTGATCACCACACCAGTGACACCGGTCCTGAATACTGGTCACCGCATCAGTGACGCTGTTCCAGAATACTAGTCACTGCATCAGTGACACTGTTCCTGAATACTGGTCATCGCATCAGTTCCACTGGTCCTGAATAATGGTCATCGCATCAGTGACACTGGTCCTGAATAC
>NW_025200182.1:3214-6388 GCF_004010195.1 Chiloscyllium plagiosum | reverse complement strand
GAGTCGGGAAATAAGCAGTTAAGAGAAAGGGGGGCCCCAGAGTTGTGAATAGTCCATGTAAAATATTCACTTTCAGAGTTAAAAAATAAATTGATGTTTTTATTTAAACAGTGGGATTTGGTAGATCTGACACTCATATTTTAACAGTTTACGAGGCGAATTGAGCATTTTTTTATGCTTCATTTAAGTTACCAGATGAGCTTCACGCCGTGCCCTAACAATTGCTGTGTGTGTATCTGTGTGTCTCTGTGTGGGGTAGGTCTGGCAGTCTCTGTGGTGCAATGCCACCGTCTGCTGGCCTCCCCACGCCACTGCACAGACACTGGCAGAGGGTGAAAACCAACAGGGATTCATTCAGAGAGGGGGAGGGCGAGGGCAGCTGCTCACAGCACCATCCAAACTGATGTCTTATCCATGGATTGATCTAAATGTATTTTAAACGTTGTAACTGTCCCTGCTTTAACCACTTCCTCTGGAAGTTCATTCCACACACAAGCCAGATTCTATCTCAAATAATTACCTCTCATGACTTATGTAAATCTTTTTCCTCGCACCTTAAAATATCCCTCAGTTTTTAATCCCCAACTCTAGGGAAAATACATCAGCCCTTCAGCTTATCTGTGCCCTTCCTTATTTTATAAATCTCTGTAAAGTTACCCCTTCATCTCATCCTCTCCAGTGAAAAATGTCCCAGCATACCAAGCCTCTCCTTATAGCTCACTCCCTCCATTCCTAGCAACATCCAGGTTAATCTGTTCTCAACCCTCTCCAGCTTATTTATATCAAGGTCAATAATATCAAAGTGAATAGTCAAGGTATTTTCGAAGGGTAGAGGAGACCAAAACTAGAGGACATAGGTTTAAGGTGAGAGGGGAAACATTTAAAAGTGACCTAAGGGGCAGCTTTTTCACCCAGAGGATGGTGTGCCTATGGAATGAGCGGGCAGGATGACCAGACTGGACACAGTATTCCAGAAGGGGCCTCACCAATGAACTGTACAACCACAACATGACATCCCAATTCCGATAGTCAAAGGTCTGACCTATGAAGACAAGTGTGTTAAACACCTTATTAACCACACTATCTGTATGAGATGTAAATTTTAAAGAATTATACCTGACGGCCTATGTTTCTAGGCCCTACTTTTAATTGTAAAGATTCTGCTCTTGTTTGATCTACCAAATCCAATACCTCTCATTAATCCAAACTAAACTCCATCTGCCACCCCTCAGTCCAGTGTGTGATATTATTGCCCCCTCCCCCTCCCCCTTCAGTTTTAAAATGCCCATTCCCCCTCTCCAGGAGGCCTGCACACTCCGGCCTTGATTTTCACAAAGCCCCGGAGCTTGGGTTGCCTTGTGTGGATAGGAGGAGGAGGGACAGATTGAAGACGCAGTCAGTGAGGAGGAGAGGCTGGACAGTAATAACCGGCCTGGTATCATTTCATTGTTTTAGGAAGAAGGCAGTCGCACGTTAGAGTTGGTTAAGAGTGATCGGTGTTTTGGGACCAGAAATTAAGCTCTTCCTTCGTCTCTGCTGTTCAGTAATAAATATCTATTTGAGACCCTTCATTGGGCAGAGTGTGTCTGCAAGATTTCTTTCCCTAATATTGCAGACTACAGATAATAGTGATTAAAGATGGTCATAGTTAATTTCGATGGCACTGCACATACACTCAACATCCTACTGTTGAGACAAATATCATGCATTTGATTAATAATACAAAGTGTTGTTTGTAATTCAGTAATGGTAACCTGATTATAATAAATCCACACCGAGCAGAAAGTGGGCTCTAAAATATGACTCAAAATCTGGGTATGGTAGTGTGCTGGGTAGTGTCCCTGCCTCTGAGCTAGATCTCTGGATTTGATTCCAATTCCTGAACTTGTGTGGTAGTGCTCCAAGCTCTGGACTAGAAGGTCTGGTTTCAAGTCCTGCCTGTTGCAGAGGTATGTTACAGCATGTCAGAACGGGCTGATGAACAACCACACAGGAGAATAATGTTACAGCTTTATGGGTATTGCCGAGTGATGCTAGTGTCCCTACCTCCGGGCACAAAGGTCTAGGTGTAAATCCCACAGAAGTGACTCATAATACACCTGAACAAACTGATTAAAATGGATTTAGAATTGTGACTTGATGGAGAAGGAAGAGGTGTCAGTATTACATTTCAGAATTTAGGCCCAGTATGACTGAAAGTACAGCCATTCGTGTTGATTGGAGTCACATTTCGCAGCGGTAAAGGTTTATAAAATCAAAATGGCCATGGATAGGGTGAGTAGTCAGCGTTTTTCCCCAGGTTAGGGGCGTCCAATACGAGAGGGCATTGTTTGAAAGTGAGAGGGGAAAGGTTTTGATGAGGCCTAAAGGACACCTTTTCACACAAAGGGTGGTGTGCGTATGGAATGAGCTGCCAGAGGAAGTGGTGGAGGCTGGTGCAACTACAGCATGTAAAAGGAGCTTTTCCAGCAATTTCTGTATTTGTTTAAAAAAGCGTTCATTTTAACACAGGTATTCTGAATAAATTAAACATTTTATTTTTTTAATGACGCAGGGACACGTAAACATATTTCAAAATGACCGAGACCATTTTCTGCTAATGGTATGGCTCTGTGTATGACAGCAGCAATGGTGCACCTACATGGAACAGGGAATGTGATGTGGACATAGCTTGTACAATGTACTAGGAGACCTGACATGGTCTAGTTTGGGAGAGGATGGCATTACTGTGTGATTCAGCTCAGAGAGGGAGACAATGTAATCTGCCTGAGAAGGAACGGTCTCTTGCACTCTCACTCCTTTATTGTTCCTCATCACAGCAATGTGTGCGAGCTAAAAAAAAACCTCTAAAGTCATCGTTACCATTCTTATTTTAATTGAATCCCTGCAGTGTGGAAACAGGCCTTTCAGGCCAACAAGTCCATATCCACCTTCCCAATCCATTTCCCTATATTTACCTCTGACGAATGTAAGTAACCTAGATATCCCTGAACACTACAGATAATTTAGCATGACCAATCTACCGAACCTACACAGTTTGAGCTGTGAGAGGAAACTGGATCACCCATTAGAAGCTCACACAGACAAGGGGAGAATGTGCAAACTCCACATAGACAGTCACCCAAGGCTGGAATCAAACCCAATTCCCTGGTGCTGTGAGGCAGCAGTGCTAAC
>NW_025200182.1:0-2532 GCF_004010195.1 Chiloscyllium plagiosum | reverse complement strand
TAATCTGTCCGAGAAGGAACGGCCTATTGTACTCTCTCTCCTTCATTGTTCCTCATCACAGCAATGGAAACGAGCTAAAAAGAACTCTACAGTCATCGTTACCATTCTTATTGGAACAGAATCTCTGCAGTGTTGAAACAAGCCCTTCGGCCCAACAAATCCATACCAACCTTCCCAACACATTCCCCTATAGTTATCCCAGACTAATGCACCTAACCTAGAAACCCACAGACAATTTGGCATGATCAACCCATCTAACCTACACAGTTTGAGCTGTGGTAGGAAATGGGATCACCCATTAGAAGCTCACACAGACAAGGGGAGAATGTGCAAACTTCACACAGACAGTCACCCAAGGTTGGAATCGAACCCAAGCCCCTGGTTCTGTGAGGCAGCAATGCTAACCACCATGCTACCCTTTGGGTGCTCCCTGACCAGCATCCATTGGAATCTACTCACTGCCTAAAGCAAAGGGAATTCAGCCAAATCCAACTCTCCCAGGATGGAATCCCATTGCTAGCAGCTGTGCGAGTACAATATCTTCAGAAGCAGAATGATGTTTTGGAAAATCTTGCAATTTTTCCTTTTGTCATGAGTTACAATAATATCTGGTCAAAGTTCTTTCAAGTTAAAGTTGCAGAGATTTTGGTTATATGTGTGTGTCAGTGTTTTTAGAAAAGGAAATATTGATTATATATTTTCAACACCCAAACATGCATCTTTCCATCATAGTTTGAGTAACATTGCTCTGGATCATAAGCGTGCTATTTGAGCAGATTACAGAAACTAGCCAGACTTGTTCCCAAAACTGACCCTGACCCAGTCTGAGACCGATATGATCGGCCATGACACCAACCTGGTTACATTTAACATCTGTTGTGAGCAGTGCAGGAGTGGGACGAGAAAAGCAAACAGTGACCCAAAAAGCCAGGGAACTATAGACCGGTGAGTCTGATGTCAGTGGTGGGTAAGTTGTTGGAGGGGATTCTGAGGGGTAAAATTTACATACATTTGGGAAGGCAAGAGCTAATCGGAGTACACAGCGTAGCTTTCTGCATGGGAAATCATGTCTCATTAATTTGGTTTAGAGGTAACAAAGAAGATTGATGAAGGCAGTTTGGGTGACATTGTCTATATGGACCTCAGCAAGTTGTTCATTTAAAGAACAAAGAGCAAAGAAAATTTACAGCCCAGGAACAGGCCCTCCAGCCCTCCAAGCCTGAGTCGATCCAAATGTACTGTCTAAATCTGTCGGACAATTCCTAAGGATCTGTATCTCTCTGCTCACTACTTACTCCTGCATCTGTCCAGATGCATCTTAAATGAATCGACCGTGCCTGCCTCTACCACCTCTGCTGGCAACACGTTCCAAATGCCCACCACCCTCTGTGTGAAGTGCTTACCGCGTGTATCCCCCTTAAACATTCCACCTCTCACTTTGAAAGCACGACCTCTCGTCACTGAATCCTTCAACATGGGAAACAGCTTGTCTCTATCCACCCTGGCTATACACTTCATGAGTTTGTAAACCTCAATCAGGTCCCCCCTCAATCTCCTTTTTCTAGTGAAAATAAGCCTAGCCTACTCAATCTGTCTTCATAGCTAGTATTTCATTCTGATTGGTAGACAAATGAGTAAGGTTGGGTCACTTGGGATACAGAAGAAGCTAGTTACAATTGGCTTGAAGGAAGAGGGATATTTTTCAGACTGGAGGCTTGTGAGCAGCAGTGTGCTGTAAGAATCGGTACTGACTTCACTGCATTTCATCATTTATGTAAAGGATTTAGTTATGAATATTGATGACAGAGTAAGTTTGCAGATTATATCAGAATGGTGGTTTAGTAGATTATCTCAGAGTACAACGATACCATAAATAGATGGGACAAAGGTGCAAGGAGTGACAGATGAAGTTTAATTTAGATAAATACGAGGTTTTGCATTTTGGGAAGGCAAATCAGGGCAGACATTATATACTTCATGGTCAGGTCCTGGGGCATGTTGTGAAACAAAGGGACATAGGGCTGCAGGTGCATTGTTCCTTGAAAGTGGAGTCGCAGGTAGACAGTGTGGTGCAGAACACATTTGGCACATTTGCCTTAATCAGTCAGAGCATTGAGTATAGGGGTTGAGGTGGCATGTTGTATCTGTACAGGACGTTGGTGAGGCCACTTTAAGAATACTGTGTACAACTCGGTATTCTGCAGAAATGACTTACACATATGTTCCAGGACTGGTGGTTTGACTGCAGGGAGAGGCTGATTCCGTTGAGGTGTTTCCCCCCGGAGTGTCAGAGGTTGAGGGGTAACATTACAGATGTTTATAAAATTATCAGTGGCATGGATATTCTGAACAGCCACGTTCTGCTCCCCAGGGTAGGGGAGTCCAGAACAAGAGGGCATAGGTTGAAGGCGAGGGGGATTGATTTAGAAGGGACCTGAAGATAAATGTTTCACACAGAGAGTGGTGTGTGTACAGAAAGTGCTGTCAGAGGAAGTGCCGAAGGCGGTTACAATCGCACATTTAAAAAGTATC
>NW_025200181.1:3944-6386 GCF_004010195.1 Chiloscyllium plagiosum | reverse complement strand
GCATGGACTGGTTGGGCCGAAGGGTCTGTTTCCACGCTATATGACTCTATGTATGGTCTCGTGATAGAAAGGCTTGGTTGTGTAATGAGGAGTATGGACAAGTAATTCAGAGGAGTAGCCTGGTATTACAGTTATCCAGCATTCTGAACAAGTAATCTAGAGAGCTGGACTAGTAATCCATCGACATGGTTTAGTCATTTGGAGATCTGGACTAGTAGACCAGAGACTTGAATAGTCCAGAGGAGCCGGCTAGTAATCCAAATGGCTGCAACAGTAACCCAGTGTTCTGACCAATAATCTAGCATCCTGGACTAGTAATCTAGAGGCCTGGATTAGTAAATCAGCATTCCAGGCTGGTATATCTACAGGGCTGGAGGAGGAATCCAACTGTCCTCACTGGTACTAGTCTAAACCATTATAGACTAGTAATCCAGATACCCAGACTCTACTGGGCTGAATTAGTAATCAAGTGTTCTAGAGAAGTCTTAATTAGTGATCCAATGATCAAGCCTCATAATCCATAGAGCTGGACAATTGTTGAGGGTCAGTAATCCAGTAATCAACCTTCCTTCGTTAAAAAAAACCAGGAACAAAGAATCTCTTAAACCCATATTATTGTCACAATCATCTCACTCGTCATGCACACCTTCATCATGCACACCTCAACTGGCTGGATTTCTGATATACACTTTGCTCTCAACCCTCAATTGCTCCTTTGACTTTATTTCTCTTTGAAGCTTAAAGAATTTAGTTGATACTTTCCTTTCAGTTTTATATATTTTTCCTGCACGCTCTCTGGCACCATTTTAAATTTCACCAGTATTGTTGCTTATTTTATTTTCCCGAGATCTTTCTGTCTCTCTCTGTCATTATCTTAAAAAGCAAATGACACTATGATCACAACCGTCTACTTGGTTTCCTATTTCGTTCTCTGACCTACTGAGGTTGATTCCACATTTCCAGTCTTCTGAACGAATTTTGCAGAGACTAGTGAACCATTTATCTGGACTCGTCAACCAGATCAAAATAATTCAGTCATCAATACAAGATGGCAGTGGAGTTGGCTTATCCTCTCCACCTGTTTTCCTTCTTCCTTTTCTTTCCTCTTCTTTTCTAGTGTTTTTCAAAGTTTTAGTTTCATTTAGTTTTTAATTTTTGCTAACTTACTTTCTGGAGAGAAGCAGTGGGGGTACTGGGGGCTTGTTGAGTTTGGCGGTCGGCTAGACATCCAGTGTGAGGATGGAGGCGTCACTGGAGACTCTCAGTTAGCCCCTGATTCCCGGCGCACGGACTGAAGCCAAGGCTGAGGCCCAGTTCACACGACCCCCTCCCGGATCGGTGCTATGGCAGTCTCAGTTCCCAGGAGGGAGCCCAACATGGTGACAGACATTCCCACAACATCTGCAGTGACAACGAGAGTGGAGGAGATTGAGCCAGCACAGGGAAAGTGTGCCAAAGCGGAGGAGATTGAGCCATTGTACGAAGTGTGGTCCCAACATGGTTGAGCACTTGGAATCATAGAGTCATAGAGATGTACATCACGGAAACAGCCCCTTCAGTCCAACTCGCCCATGCCGACCAGATATCGTAATGTAATCTAGTCCCATTTGCCAGCACCCGGCCCATATCCCTGTAAACCCTTCCTATTCATATACCCATCCAGGTGCCTTTTAAATGTTGTAATTGTACCAACCTCCACCACTTCCTCTGGAAGCTCATTCCATACACACAGCACCCTCTGCGTGAAAAAGTTGCCCTTTAGGTCCCTTTTATATCTTTCCCCTCTCACCCTAAACCTATATCCTCTAGTTCTGGACTTTCCCATCTCAGGGAAAAGATTTTTGTCTATTCACCCTATCCATGCCCCACATGATTTTATAAACCTATATAAGGTCACCCCTCAGCCACCGGCACTCCAGAGGAAACAGCTCCTGAGGAAACAGCCCAGCCTGTTTAGCCTCTCCGTGTAGCTCAAATCCTCCAGTCCTGGCAACATCCTTGTAAATCTTTTCTGAACACTTTCACATTTCACAACATCTTTCTGATAGGAAGGAGACCATGAAGACTGTAATGTTTGTTCCTTTAGCTTTAATTCTTTATTTTTCCATTTAACACTGAGAATTACGATAATGTTTAACTTCTAACTTTATTTCTTTATTTTTCTACACTGTACTAAGAGTCACAGTAATGTTTAAGCTTTAACTTTGTTCTTTATTTCTTTCTACCTTGTTCTAAGTTTCTTGTAGCTAGGCGCTTGTACCTTTGCTGGTTCTGCAAGGGGCAAAATTGAGAACACGCACACACTCACACTCTCTCCTACACACACACACACACTCGTCTGCTCTCTGTCTGTATCTGTGTCTCTCGTCTCTTTTTCTCTCTCTCTCTCTATCTCTATCTCTCTCTCTCTCTCTCTCTATCTCTATCTCTCTCTCTCTCTCT
>NW_025200181.1:1040-3093 GCF_004010195.1 Chiloscyllium plagiosum | reverse complement strand
AGTCTATTTTGTTCAAAAAGCACACAATCTGTAGGCAGTCAATATTTTTTATAATCCATGTGACATTTTATAAATTCCTACTTTGGAAATAGAACCAGTCTGACTCAAGGTTGCGATACAGACAGACTCTAACCTCACACCTTTAATGTATTGTCTGAGCTGAGATGTCACTTTTTTTTATAAAACCTTAAGTTATCTCAGGAATGTGAATTGAAAAGAATTCTGGGATTTACATATTTATGATTTGAAACCTGCAACCCATTCTAAAAGATGATCGAATGAACAGCAATCTAGGGGTTTCTTCAATATATTGTATCAGAGTATGACACTATGATCTTTTGCTATAAATTCTGTGTCCTAAGATCCTACTCCACTAACTACCTGACAAAGGAGCAGCGCTCCAAAAGCTTGTATTTCTAAATAAACCTGTTGGACGATAACCTGGTGTTGAGTGATTTTTAGCTTTGTCTACCCCAGTCCAACACCAGCACCACCACATCACAAAAATAGATGGGAATGCAAGTGGTGAGGATGTCACAGGAAATCCACAGAGGGATAGAGACAGGTTAAACGACTGGGTAGAAACTTGGCAGACAGAAATATACGTGCGAAAATGTGGCGTTTTGCATTTCGGCAGGACGAATGGAGGAGTTGAAAATTATTTAAACAGTGAAAGACTGCAGAAAGCTACAGAACAGAGTGATTTGGGAATCCCCTTCCTTGAATCACAAAATGCGAGCATCCAAATTCAACTGGCAATAGGGAAGGCAAATAGAACATTGGGGAGAAAGTGAGGTCTGCAGATGCTGGAGATCAGAGCTGAAAATGTGTTGCTGGAAAAGCGCAGCAGGTCAGGCAGCATCCAGGGAACAGGAGAATCGACGTTTCGGGCATAAGCCCTTCTTCAGGAATGAGGAAAGTTTGTCCAGCAGGCTAAGATAAAAGGTAGGGAGGAGGGACTTGGGGGAGGGGCGTCGGAAATGTGATAGGTGGAAAGAGGTCAAGGTGAGGGTGATAGATCAGACTGGGTTGGGGGCGGAGAGGTCAGGAAGAAGATTGCAGGTTAGGAAGGCGGTGCTGAGTTCGAGGGATTTGACTGAGACAAGGTGGGGGAGGGGAAGTGAGGAAACTGGTGAAATCTGAGTTCATCCCTTGTGGTTGGAGGGTTCCTAGCCGGAAGATGAGGCGCTCTTCCTCCAACCGCCATGTTGTTGTGGTCTGGCGATGGAGGAGTCCAAAGACCTGCATATCCTATTTCAGAGGCTATTAAGAGCCAGCCACATTAAGACCATAAGACATAGGAGTGGAAGTAAGGCACATCCAGTCCACTCGCCGGTCAATCATGGCTGATGGACATTTCAATGCCACTTACCCACAGTCTCCCCATATCCTTAAATTCCTCACGAGATTAAGAATTTATTAATCTCTGCCTTGAAGACATTTAACGTCCTGGCCTCCACTGCGCTCCATGGCAATGAATTCCACAGGCCCACCACTCTCTGGTTGAAGAAATGTCTCATTTCTGTTTTAAATTGACTCCCTCTAATTCTGAGGTTGTGCCGACAAGTCCTAATATCCCTATCTGCCAAAAACAATTTCCCAGCGTCCACCCTTTCTGAACCATGCATTATCTTATAAGTTTCTATTAGATTTCTCCTCAACCTTCTAAATGCTAATGAATACAATCCCACGATCCTCAGCTGTTCATCATATGTTAGGCCAATCATTCCAGGGATCATCCGTTTGAATCTCCGTTGGACATGCTCCAGTGCCAGCATGTCCTTCCTGACGTGTGGGGCCCAAAACTGGACACAGTATTCTAAATGGGGCCTAACCAGAGCTTTACAAAGTCTCAGTAGCACATCACTGCTTTTACATTCCAACCCTCTTGATATAAATGACAACATTACACTTGCTTTCTTAACCACGGGCTCAACCTGCAAGTCAACCTTTAGAGAATCCTGGACTAGCACTCCCAGATCCCTTTGCACTTTGGCTTTATGAATTTTCTCACTGTTTAGAAAATAGTCCATGCCTGTGTTCTTTTTTTCCC
>NW_025200181.1:0-993 GCF_004010195.1 Chiloscyllium plagiosum | reverse complement strand
TGACCTATCACCCTCACCTTGACCTCTTTCCACCTATCGCATTTCCGACGCCCCTCCCCCAAGTCCCTCCTCCCTACCTTTTATCTTAGCCTGCTGGACACACTTTCCTCATTCCTGAAGAAGGGCTTATGCCCGAAACGTCGATTCTCCTGCTCCCTGGATGCTGCCTGACCTGCTGCAAATAGAACATTGACCTTTATTTCAAAGGGAATGGAGTATAAAAGTAAAGAGGCTTTGGTAAAGTTATAAAAGGCATTAGTCAGACCACAGCTTGAATACTGTGAACTGTTTTGGTCGCTTAAGAAAAATACAATGACATTGGAGGCAGTCCAGAGAAGGTTCACTCGATTGATATCAGGTATGCAGAGTCTTCCTCATGAGGCGAGATTGGGTAGGTTGGGCCTGTCCTTATTGGAATACAGAAGAATGAGAGGAGACCTTATTGAAATATATAAGATTCATAAGGGACCTGACAGAGTAGATGTGGAAAGGTTGTTGCCCCTTGTATGGAGAATCTAGGACCAGAGGGCATCACCTCAGAGTAAGGGTCACCCATTTAAGACAGAGTTGAGGAGGTATGTCTTCTCTCAGAGGGTTGTGAATCTGTGAATTCTTTACCACAAAGGGCTGCCAAGGCTGGGTCATTAAGTACATTCAAGGCTGAGATAGACAGAGTTTTAATCAGTAAGGTGAAATAACTGCACAGAGGCTGATACCTTATCACCAAATCACCCATTCTTTCCCATGTGCCGAGTACATGGGCTCTGATCAGCCAGCTCAGGGCCAGTCCCAAGAATGAGGAGACTCTCTGAATCTCCTGTTTGCTTTTCTTTTCTTCAGCAGTTGTGCTTATTTTCCCCCAGCACCCATGTCATGTGTGAGCAGGTGTTGGACACAGTTGAAGAATAAACAAATGTGTAAATCTTTATTCATATTCCACCACCAGGAAGCAAGGAAATACCAAAGTGGCCAGTGACAAGCAGTGCCCTTCAC
>NW_025200180.1:0-6386 GCF_004010195.1 Chiloscyllium plagiosum | reverse complement strand
AAAGAGAGACAGAGCAAGAGAGAGACAAAGCAAGCATAAGGATTGCTGATGATGAACTGGAAGGAAAATAGAATTGGAAGTTATTCTAACATTTTGTCTTTTCCTATATTCCTGAATATCATGTCACTTCGGGATGTCCCTGTTCAAAATGAGTTATGGTGCCTTTATCTCTCTTCTCTGAGTGGGGTGATTAACTTCATCAGCAATACTGGTACAGAGAAACCTCTGTCAACTGCAGCATTGTCAACTGCTTCTTTAGACAGAGGAACTGTTACTGTGCGACTGTGTGGAGACGTAATAGCTTTCTTAGCTAGGAAGAGAAACTGAGGAGACTGAGGCATTTTCAACACTGAATGGGTGCACCATGGGTGTGGGAATTGACTTGCTGCTGTCCTTAGAAAGTCAGTAGAGTTTCTGTGGATTGGTTTCTCGGGTTTGTATCGTCAGCTGCTGCGTTCATTCAGGGAGGCTCGATTGTCTGGTGACCCCACTCTGGACACTGCATTTACAGACTGTCTGGGTGCATGGAAAATAAATGGAACTGAGACTATACAGAAGGGAAACTCTTTAAACTGGGTGGGGATGGGCACTGCACTATCGTCCCTGGGATTTCCAGGAACATTTTTCTAAGCTGGACCCATTCCAAGTTTAATGTGCGAAACCAGTTTATTTCAAAAATGAGTTGGTCACTGAGCTGTATCTCCTCATTCAGTATAACCTGTAGCTTCAGTCCAGGGACAGGACGTGCTGACTCTCACCATGAAGTGAATTGGATTGATTCTGGAACTTTCCAGGCTGGTGTGGGTAATATATCCACCATCTCTGAAGTGCAGCCCTCCGATGTATTGCTAGCTGTCAGAAACCATGTGCCTACTGAGAGGAATACACCACAGGGGAAGGTACAGAAACTGACTTCCAGAAATACTAAGGAACAGGGTGACTGGTAAAAATGAGAAACTGCAGGAAATTAGAAAAAATGAAGAGTATGTTTTTTGAAAATCTAATTGAATTGAAGTTTCATAAGTTGCTGAATCTGATGTGCTGCATCCCAGAGTATTGAGGAGGTGGTAACAGAGCTCGTGAAAGAACTACTGATTACTTTTCAAAGCTGGTTAGATTGTAAACCTATATATTTAAAACAAAACGGAGAGGGAAAACAAAAAACTAAATAGCTTGGTATCAGCTGTGAGGAAAAATCATTGTAACCTTTTATAAGGAATGTGACAACTAGACACTTGAAGAATAGTGATCTGATTTGGTAGAGTCAGCCTAGATTCAGGAAAGGAAATGATCTTTTATAGACTTGCTGGAAATTTTGGAGATTGTCCACTGTGACATCGAAAATTGAGAACAAATAGGAATGGAGTATTTATTTTTTCAGCAGATGTTTGACATAGATGAATACCTTTGAGTGGGGAAAGTTAAATTCCATGGGTATGTAGATGTGAAATATATACCACATGGATGAAAAATTGGATATTGGAGACATTGGAGGGAGTAGGAATTTTCTCTGGACTGAAGGCTTGTTGGGTATCAGAAGGATCAATGTCTGGGCAATAGCTGTTCACAAGGTATAAAAACTGAATCAGATGTGAACAAATATCTTCATTCACATTTTTGTTTCTTTTCAGTGGTGAGAAATTGAGAAGTGCTGTTTTTGAAAAGGACCTGAATGACATTGGTCATAAGTCATTAACAGAATTCTTACGTTGCAGGAAGTAAATGATATTTGGCTTTTCATGCAAAATGATTGAAGTCCCAGAGTTGGTATATCTTTCCCAATGGTAGTGTTTTGTTGCGAGAGTATTTGGTGCATTGTGTACAGATTTGGCCTGTTTTATAAATAATGATCTCTTTGCCACTGAGAGAGTGCAAAGGAGTTTTACCAGACTAAACTCTGGCATGATGTTATCATGAGGAGAGAGTGCAGGAAATATGTGTTTAATCTGTACTGCTGTGAGAGAATAAGAAGTTGAAACTTGATGGTTACGGAGGGACACTCATTACATCCCAAACAGCTGAATAGAGTCAAAATTGCACACTATTCATTGGATGTTTGATTCCCAAAAGTTTACATGCCGCTGCAGAGCCCCATGTCGACTGACAGAAAGGTAAAGGCTCTGAATGAACTCTGGACACTTGAATGCACAGTTACTGTGTGACACTGTACTGAATGTCACTTTGTACACAATCCTGTCAGCAGTCACAATACCTTCATTTTAAAAGAGTTAACAATTCTGCACCAGCTTCTGACCTCCATAGGGACCATTGGTCTGCTTTCTTGAAGATGGAAGACATCTTGGAGAATGGTTAATAAAGTTGGCTTCATTTCTACTACCAGAAAACCATGTTAATGTATCACATAGGTAGTATGAGTAATTAAGTCACGTGGACCAGGTTGGAACAGTCCTTCTGTTCAGTCACTGCTCCATTTGTTTGTGATGTTGGAGCATCTCTGATACCTTCCTGTTCCTGTATTAGTGAATTGAGAAGCTGAATGATGTCTTCCTGTTCCTAATGTAAGTGACTCCAGGTGTGAAATGCTCTCTTTCTGATCCCATGTAAGTGACGTGTGGGAGTGAGCAGATTCCTTCTCTTACTGTGTAATAGGCAGGAGGGACTGAATGAGCTACCACAGGACCTATCCAATAGTTTGATGGGCCAAATAACTTCCCCATATTCTTGTGAACCCAGATTGTGGTACAGAATGAGCACCTCCGTTTACTGTGGAAATGTGCAGTGTCTGCCATTGTTGTTACATGAATGTTACCCAGACTTTAACAGCATGATCTTGAATGGTGTCCAGTTCTAGTTGCACATGGAGTCTGACTACTTCAAGAGCTGAGTAGGGACAACTTGTTCTGAAAATGATGTAAACTTCTGCGAATATCCCCACTTCTGCTCAGTTTGGACTCAATGGGCTGATTAGCCTCCTGCCACACTGTAGGGATTCTATAATGACCAACTGGTGATGTCTGGGCTGGGCGAGTTACTCTGAGGATCTCCTATAAATGTGTCCCAAAGCTGAGATGATTAATGTCCGCCGTGAAAACCATCTTCTTTTGTGCTGTGAATGACTTCAAACAGTGGAGAGGTCACAATCGATTCTCATTAAGTGCGATTTTGCTCAGACACCTTGATGTCATCCTCAGTCTACTACTACCTTGAGTTCAGGGCCAGTCTCTCTACCTGAGCCCTCGTGTTTCCACTTTTGTTCATATCAATACGTCATGGTGCAGAAGCAGAGAATGTTTTCTTCCAACAGAGGGTATTGGAGTCAGGAATTCTCTTGCAAGAGTTAGGGGAGCTAGATCACTGAAAGGGACCATGGTGTTCTACAGGCATCAGTTCTGGGATCTCTGCTCGTTGTGACTTTTATAAATGACTTGGATAAGGAAGTGGAAGTGTGGGTTAGTAAGTTTGCTGATAACACTAAGGTTTGTAGATTGGTACATAGTGTGTGTGTGGGGGGGGGGGGAGGGGGGGCTGTTTTAAGCTGCAACGGGACATTGGCATAATGCCGAGCTGGGCTAAGAAGCAGCAGATGGATTTCAAATTGGAAAAGTGATTATTTTTGTAAGTTTTAATTTGAATGCAGAATGCAGGGTTATTGGCAGGATTTTTGGTAGTGTGGAGGAATAGAGGGATCTTGAGGTCCATATCCTTAGATCCTTCAATGTTGCGGCCTAAATTGATCGGGTTGTTAAGAAGGCGAATGGTGTGTTCGATTTCATTAACGGGGGATTGATTTTAAGAGCTATTAGGTTATCCTGCAGCTCTACAGAGCCCTGGTTAGACCACACTTGACATATTGTGTCCAGTTCTGGTCACCCAATTATAGGAAGGATACGGAAAATTTAGAAAGGGTACAGAGGAAATTTACCAGAATGCTGCATGGTATGGAAGGCAGGTCTTCTGAAGATAGGTTGACAGAGCTAGGGCTTTTATCATTGGTGTGCAGAAGGATGAGAGGTGACTTGATAGAGATAAACAAGATGGTGAGAGGAATATATATACATTAGATAGCCAGAAACATTTTCCAAGTTAGAAATGGTATCACAAGGGGGCATCATTTGAAGGGAGGTTTCGAGGAGATCTCAGACGTTAGATCCTTACACAGAGAGTGGTGGGTGCGTGAAATGGACTGCCAGCAGTGGTAAATAGTCAGGTATATTAGGGACATATAAGCGACTCTTACATAGGCACATGGGAGGATAGTATAATGTAGCTAGTCTGATTTGAGAGTATGATAAAAGGTCGGTGGAACATCGAGGGCCGATGGGCCTGTACTGTGCTGTACTGTGTTATGTTCTATCATCTATGAAACTATTTAAGGTGTGGGGGTGGTAAATTGATTTTGACCTCTCACAGAGGTGAAGGCTATAAGGAATCGGGCATGAAAAATGATTTGAGACCTAGAGCAGATCAACCATGATCTTCGTGAAGAGCAAGGCAGGATTGGGGTCAGAACAATTTGCTCCTGTTTCTGATGTACTCCCATTCTGTTATTGGAAAGTTAGTGGGTGTTATTTTCCCGGACGGTCTGTTATTGACAATTGCAGGTAGGGACACCAGAGGATTCTGTGAGCCATCGCTAGGTGAGGTCTGGGGTCTGTACTTACAGTGAATCTGGGTCCACAACATGAACAACAAATGGAGCAAAAGTTGCAGAGGGGGGAAGCTCTGTATAAAGAGATGAGGTGCTCTTTCATAGGCAACCTGGATTTTCCAATTATATTTTCCAAATCTCATAAACCGTGTGGGACAGACTTGAGGGGCTGAACGGTGTCCTCTGTTTCTGTGCACCTGGTTATAGCAGGAAGTAGACTCCAACTGCTCCTGTCTAGCAGGTTTAAGATGCTGAAAGGAACACAGAAACATCGGACTGCGGAGCAGTAGTGGGTCATTAGACGCTTTGACCCTTCTCCAACAGGCACTAACTGTGGTTGATCAGGTTGTGGTCTCAGCCCCACTTTCCTGTCTGTATCCCACTCTCCGTGACTCACTGCTCTATCAAATATTTAACTAACACAGTTTTGAATAAACGTAAACAAAGAGGAATGTCAAACTTCTGGGGAGGAGAATTCCCATTTGAAAAGCCCTTTTAGAATTTTCTCCACCCTTTTATAGAATCAGAGAGTCATGCAGCATGGAAACAGATCCTTTATGCCAGCTTACCCACATCGGCCAGATATCAGAATCTGATCGATGCCCATTTGCCATCATATGCCCAATATCCCTCTGAACCATTCCTATTTATGTACCTATTCCGATATATTTTAAATGTGTAATTGTACCCGCTTTCAACATTTTCTCTGATAGCACTTTTGTACACGCATCACCTTTGGCATGAAAATGTAACTCCTAAGGTCCACTCTAAATGTTTCCCCCAAACCTTCGACCTATACCGTCTATAACTGGACTCCCCTAACCCTGTGAAAAAGACATTGGCCATTCAGAATATCCATGCCCCTCAGGATTTAATAAGCCACTTTCATGTCACTATTCACCCTCCTCCAATCCAGGGAGAAGCCTTAACTTGTTCATCCTCTCCCTGAATCTCAACCACACCCCCACTAGTATCTAAAAATCCTTGTAAACCTTTCTGCACCCTCTCAACATCCTCCCATCAGCAGAGCAAACAGAATAGTGCGTAGTATTCTTAACGAGGCCTCACCTGCGTCCTGTACAGGGGTAACATGCCACATCAACTCCTATACTCAATGTTTTGGCAAGCATGTCAAACGTGTTCTTCACCATCCTTTCTACCTGTGACTCCACTTTCAAGGAACTGTCAACCTGCACCTGTAGGTCTTTTTGTTCAGTAACATTCACGAAGGCACGACCCTGCTTTAATTTACCAAAATGCAAAACCTCACAAATATCTAAATTAAAACTTATCAGCCAGTCCTTGGCCCTTTGATGGTCAAGGGTGCCGCTGTACTCTAAGATAATCTTCTTCACTGTCCGCTACACCACTTTGTTGATGTTATCTGCAAACTTCCTAATCATGCCTCTGATATTCACATCCAAGTTATTTATCTGCATGATGAAAAGCAGTGAGCTCAGCAGTGATTCTTTTGGGGCACCCCTGGCCACATTCCTCCAGTCTGGATTACAATCCGTTACCTTCAAGAAAATTTTATATTTAATTGGTTAACTTTCCCTGAATTCCATGTGACCTAACCTTGGTAATCTGTTAGGATGAGTAACCTTATTAATGTCTTGCTGTAGCCAGTGTAAACAATGTACATCAGGCTACCTTCGTCAATCTTCTTTGTCACGTCTTCAAAATACTCAGTCACATTAATACTTTATTTCTATCGCACCAAGCCATGTTGACTACCCCAAATCAGTTCTTGTCTTTCGAAATGCATGTAAATCAT
>NW_025200179.1:4369-6385 GCF_004010195.1 Chiloscyllium plagiosum | reverse complement strand
TGAATGAGCCTACCATGGGGAACCTTATCAGATGCCTTGCTAATGTCCATATACATCACATCCACAGCTCGACCCTAATCAAGGTTTCTAGTCACATCCTCAAAGAACTCGATAAGGTTTGTGAGGCACGACCTGCCCCTCACAAAGCCGTGTTGACTGAATTTAATCAAGCCATTCTCCTCCAAATGGTCCCAAATCCTATATAACACTTTGCAGACGACTGACGCGAGACTTACTGGTCTGTAATTGTCGGTGATTTCCTTATTTCCTTTCTTGAAGAGAGGAATTACATTTGCCTCTCTCCAGTCCTCAGGTACGACTCCAATGGAGAGCGAGGATGCAAAGATCTTCGCAAGTGGCGAAGCAATTGCATTTTTCGTTTCCCAAAGCAGCCGAGGACAAATCTGGTCCGTGCCTGGCGACTTGTCAATCTTAATGTTTTACCAACTTTTCAACACATCAGCTTCCTCTATCTTTATCCATTCCAGCATGTACACCTGCTCTTCAAAGGCTTCATTCACTACATAGTTCGTTTCTTTCTTAAATACAGAAGCGGAAAACTCATTGAGGGCTTGCCCTACCTCCTCAGAATCCACACACAAGTTTCCTATGCTACCCCTGATCGGCCCTACTCTTTCTTTGACCATTCTCTTATTCCTCACGTAAGTGTAAAATGTCTTTGTGTTCTCCCTAATCCGTTCTGCTAAGCCTTTCTCGAACCCCTTCCCGGCTCTCCTCAGACCATTTTTGAGCTCCTTCGTCGCCTGCCTGTAATCCTCTAGAGCTGAGCTTGAGCCTAACTTCCTCCACCTTATGTAAGCTACCTTCTTCCTTTTGACAAGAAGCTCCACCGCTCTCATCATCCAAGGTTCCTTTATCTTACCCCTTCTTGCCTGTCTCAGAGGGACATATTTATTCATCACTCGAAACAACAGTCTCCCTATGTCTATAGTGCCTTTACCATGGAACAATTGCTCATCGTCCATGCTTCCTTACTTATGTCTAATCTCATCATAGTTTCCTCTTCCCCAATTAAATATCCTCCAATTTTATCTAATCCTCTCCTTCTCCATAACTATATAGAATGTGAGGCAGTTGTGATCACTATCACCAAAATGCTCTCCCACTACAAGATCTGATAACTGCCCCGGATCGTTTCCGAGCACCAAGTCTCGAACGGCCTCTCCCCTCATCGGCCTGTCAACGTTTATTGTTTACAGTGATGTACCAGCATTATTTGAGATGGCTGTAAGCAACAAATCCTGAAGAACATAGTGGGTCAGACAGCATTCATGGAGGCAGAGGAAGCTAACTGCTCGAGACTAAATGACTCTTCAGTCGAGCTGTTTCTGCCTATATCATTAGTACCAATGTGTACCTCGACCTCTGACTGTTCATCCTCTTCCATCACTATGTTCTGAACAAGCTTCTGTCACCTTTCATTCATATAAATCCTTCATTCCAGTTAGCATTCTAATTATTGATAAAGTTACTTACATTATTTGGTGAAGTTCTGTCGTGTGTGTGTGTGTGTGTATGTAGACCGAATTGGAATAAATACGAAGAATTGTTGCAGTTACAGAATGTAATGATATTCTGATAAGGCTGTGAATTTATACGGTATTTTCCAAGTGGTCAGACGTCGAAATGCTGTGAATACCTTTCCAGTTCTTGAACTGGTGAAGTGAACTAGATGATGTTCATGGAATGTTTGAAAATAACCATAGAGATGTACAGCACAGAAACAGAAACCTTCTGTCCAACACGTCCATGCTGACCAGTTATCATAAATTAACCTCGTGCCATTTGCCCAATATTTGGCCTATGTCTTCTGAAACGCTCTTATCCACACACCAATCCAGATGTCTTTTAAACGTTGTTATGGTACCAGCCTCCACCACTTCCTCTGACAGCTCATGCCGTAGACAAACCACCCACTACATGATTAAATTCAGAATTTGTCAAGTCTCTGTTGCATAGATATTGATCAATAAGCAATAATCATTGGGGACAAGC
>NW_025200179.1:0-1284 GCF_004010195.1 Chiloscyllium plagiosum | reverse complement strand
AGAAAGATTACGTGTTGAAGATACAAAGTGTGAAGAACTTGTAGCGAAAACTACATTTCCTGTGAATGGTCAGGGCAACTACGCCCAGTGAAGATCTTCTAATTGTGCACTTTTATGTGGCGGAGGCGCAGTGGTGCAGGCAGCTGCAGCATTGCACATGGACACCACAGTAGAATTGTCTAGGCGATGAAAAGTGACAACCATTGCGTTCCCTCACCAATGACATCATTACAGCAATTCGTGATGCAAGATAAGCCCAAATAGCCAGCGACATCAACATCCAATCCAGTCCAGTTATTATTGTAAGCTGAAAGTGCTGTAGTGTAAGGTGTTAACTGGAACTGTTTGTTCAGCACCAGTGATTGACGCTAATCTTCATGGATTCTAATTGTCTCACTGGAGGGTTTCCATCTGCTATTAGTAACCAGTTATTATTGTAAGCTGAAAGTGCTGTAGTGTAAGGTGTTAACTGGAACTGTTTGTTCAGCACCAGTGATTGATGCTCATTTTCATGGATTCTAATTGTCTCACTGGAGGGTTTCCATCTGCTATTAGTAAGGGGCTTCTTCGAATGCATTATTTCATTGTAGAAGCAGCTGAATCACCTCGGACAATAACAGGGAACATCAGCTGCAGAGAGAGAGGGAGGAACATTTATAATCTGATTTGCAGGGGAACATTCTATTGCAAGATAGGTGGGGTACTGATGAATATTCATACGGTTTGCAATCCCATTCTCGCTGTTGTCGGTGTTTCTGGTAAGTCTCGCTATCTCTGTTGATTTATTGATTGCTAATACCAATTGAACATCATGCCTATGTACTTTTTCCACATTTGGCAAAGACAGAAACTATTGTCTTCAGTTTCAATGACAAATTCCATTCGTTATGCACGAATTTCCACCTTCCTCTCACAAAAAACGGAGAACAAGCCTGTTTGCAACCTCGAGGGAGCTTTTTGCCATAAACTTAATTATGTTGCATTATTCTCTCATCACCAAGCGCGTTCACTAACAGCTCCAGAAATCCCCAATCTCCACCTCCATGTCAGTGCTTTTGCTAAATAAACTATTACCTACCCATTGGTAAAATTCACACTTTACGGTTACAGGTCTCAACTGGCCACTTGTCCAATTACAAATATTTTGACCACAATCTTGTTCTTGTCTCTCAAATAACTTTATGAGAGGGACAACGTTTCACAGTAATAATGTCCCAGGGCGCGTAATTCAGAGACACAGACTATTATATGAACTACAAGCTTTGAAATGCTCCTACAACTAAT
>NW_025200178.1:0-6385 GCF_004010195.1 Chiloscyllium plagiosum | reverse complement strand
TATACAGTGATCGACCTGTCCCCACCCCAGTACAGTACCCCAGTGTTATACAGTGACACACCTGTCCCCACCCGTGTTATACAGTGACAGACCTGTCCCCACCCCAGTACTGTACCCCAGGGTTATACAGTGACAGACTTGTCCCCATCCCAGTACAGTACCCCAGTGTTATACCGTGACAGACGTGTCCCCACCCGAGTACAGTACCCAAGTGTTATACAGTGACAGACCTGTCCCCACCCCAGTACAGTACCCAAGTGTTATACAGTGACAGACCTGTCCCCACTCCAGTACTGTACCCCAGTGTTATACAGTGACTGACCTGTCCCCACCCCAGTACTGTACCCCAGTGTTATAAAGTGACAGACCTGTCCCCACCCCAGTGTTATTCAGTGACACACCTGTCCCCACCCGTGTTATACAGTGACAGACCTGTCCCCACACCAGTACACTACCCCAGTGTTATACAGTGACACACCTGTCCCCACCCCAGTACAGTACCCCAGTGTTATACCGTGACAGACCTATCCCCACCAGTACTGTACCCCAGTGTTATACAGCGACAGACCTGTCCCCACCCCAGTACTGTACCCCAGTGTTATACAGTGACAGACCTGTCCCTACCCCAGTACAGTCCCCCAGTGTTATACAGTGACAGACCTGTCCCTACCCCAGTACAGTACCCCAGTGTTATTCAGTGACACACCTGTCCCCACCCGTGTTATACAGTGACAGACCTGTCCCCACACCAGTACACTACCCCAGTGTTATACAGTGACACACCTGAGCCCACCCCAGTACAGTACCCCAGTGTTATATCGTGACAGACCTATCCCCACCAGTACTGTACCCCAGTGTTATACAGTGACGGACCTGTCCCCACCAGTACTGTACCCCAGTGTTATACAGTGACAGACATGTCCCCACCCCAGTACTGTACCCCAGTGTTATACAGTGACACACCTGTCCCCACCCCAGTACTGTACCCCAGTGTGATACAGTGACAGACCTGTCCCTACCCCAGTACTGTACCCCAGTGTTATACAGTGACAGACTTGTACCCACCCCAGTACTGTACCCCAGTGTTATACAGTGACAGACCTGTCCCCACCCCAGTACTGTACCCCAGTGTTATACAGTGACAGACTTGTCCCCACCCCAGTACTGTACCCCAGTGACCATCCTTGTTTGATTGAACCCTCTGTGAATGGTGTGCTTCCTCTGGTGTGTGAGATGTTGACTGTCCCACTCTTGTCTTGCAGGATGTTGTCCCTGAAGGGCACCCTGATCCTCTTGTTGCTGTTCTTCAGCAGTTTTTTTGGCAGTATCTTCATGTTGGCTCCGTTCCTCCCTGTCATGCTGCTGTCCACCTCGGTGTATCGCTGGATTACTGACCGGATCGTTGCTGTCTGGCTCACTCTCCCTGTGGTAAGTGACAGTCATAGGAAGCAGTGGTGATCCAGTCGGGCAGAGCATGCTCCTTCTGACTGTGCTGTGTTTCTGCCAGGCTCTGCTGGAGATGGTACTTGGTGTGAGGGTGGTTATCACTGGCGATGGCTTTGTACCTGGTGAGCGCAGTGTGATCATCATGAATCATCGGACACGCCTGGACTGGATGTACATGTGGAACTGCCTCCTCCGATATAGCTACCTCAGAATGGAGAAGATCTGCCTGAAATCATCCCTCAAATCCATTCCAGGCTTTGGTGAGTCAGCCTGACTGTTAATTGCTCTCTCCATGACTGAGGGTTTCATTGTATAGTGGGTGTGCTGGACAGGCAGTGTCAGTCCAGATGTCTGCATTGTCTGACTGAGCGTAGACTGGTATGGTTGAACTGAGAAAGTGAGGTCTGCAGATGCTGGAGATCAGAGCTGAAAAATGTGTTACTGGAAAAGCGCAGAAGGTCAGGCAGCAACACATTTTTCAGCTCATGGTTGAACTGAGAGGGAACCTTGCCTCTGTTTGCCCACAGCGAGCACTCTTCCTTCTGAAACCCAGCCATTCACTGGGAAGAATCATTTGCAACTTGCAAAGACAGTTTGAAGGGAGCCGAGTGAAGCTGAATGTGGGGGAGTGTCACGTTCTTCACTTGGATAGTAAAATTAAAGAATGTTATCAAAGGGGTGAAACTTGTAAACGTTGATGTTTAGACTTTTTTTATGCATTTGTGTGATGCTGACATTACTGGCTGGGCCCAGCATTTTTTGCCCATCCCTAGTTGCCCCTTGAGAAGGTGGAGGTGAACTGCCTTCTTGAACCGCTGCAGTCCATGTGCTGTAGGTTGACCCACAATATCGTTAGGGAGGGAATTCCAGGATTCTGACTCAGTGACACTGAAGGAACGGTGAGGTATTTCCCAGTCAGGATTGGGTGTAGTTTGGAAGGGACCTTGGAGGGGGTGGTGTTCCCGTGTATCTGCTGCCCTTTGTCCTTCTCGATGGAAGTGGTTGTAAGTTTGGAAGGTGCTGCCTGAGGATCTTTGGTGAGTTTCTGCAGTGTATCTTGTAGATGGTACACACTGCTGTTACTGAGCGTCGGTGGGGGAGGGAGTGAGTGTTTGTAGATGTGGCTGCTTTGTCCTGGATGGTGTCAGGGTTCTTGAGTGTTGTTGGAGCTGCCCCCATCCAGGCAAGTGGGGAGTATTCCATCAACATTCCTGACTTGTACCTTGTAAATGGTGGACAGGCTTTGGGGAGTCAGGAGGTGAGCTCCTCACCACAGTATTCCCAGCCTCTGACCTGTTCTTGTAGGCTCTGTGTTTTTATAGCAAATTCAGTTCAATTTCTAGTTAATGGTAACTCAGAGGGTCCTGCTAGTGAGGTATTTAGTGATGGCAACACCATTGAATGTCAAGGGGTGATGGTTAGATTATCTCTTTTGGTGATAGTCATTGCCTGGCATTGTGTGGTGCAAATGTTACTTGCCACTTCTCAGACCAAGCCTGGAGATTGTGGGATCTTATCGCATTTGAACATGGAGTGCTTCAGTATCTGAGGAGTTGCAAATGGGGCTAAACCGTATGCAATCATTGATGGACATCCTCAATTCTGACCTTTATGATGGAGGGAAGGTCATTGATGAAGCAACTGAAGATGGTTGGGTCTAGGACACTCCCCTGAGGAACTCCTGCAGAGGTGTCCTGGAGCTGAGCTGACTGACCCTCCAACAACTCCAACCATCTTCCTCTGTGCCAGGTATGACTCTAACCAGTGGAGAGTTTGCCCCCAATACCCATTGATTCCAGTTTTGCCCGGGCTCCTTAATGCCACACTCGGTCGAATGCAGCCTTGATGTCAAGGGCTGTCCCTCTCCCCTCCCCTCTGGAATCCAGCTCTTTTGTCCATGTTTGACCCAAGGCTGGAGTGAGGTCAGGAGCTGAGTGACCCTGGGGGGACCCAAACTGGGTGTCACTGAGCAGGTTATTGCTGAGCGGGTGCTGCTTAATAGCGCTGTTACTGACCCCTTCCATCACGTTACTGAGGATCGAGGGGAGACTGATGGGGCAGTAATTGGCCGGGTTGGATCTGTCCTGCTTTTTATATAGAGGACACACCTGGGCAATGTCCCACATTGTCGGGTAGATGTCGGTGTTGTAACTGTACTGGAACAGCTTGGCTCGGGGAGCGGCAAGTTCTGGAGCTTAAATCTTCAGTACTATTGAAGGAATGTTGTCTGCACTCATTGCCTTTACAGTATCCAGTGTCTCCAACCGTTTCTTCCTATCACATGGAGTGAATTGAATTGACTGAAGAGGGGTGTCTGTGAGGCTGGGGCCTTCAGTGAGGTTGGGGAAATTTGTGTGGCTTGCTCCCGAGTGAATTGTTTAATTGCCCACCACCATTCACAACTGGATGTGGCTAGACTGCAGAGCTTCAATCTGACCCGTTGGTTGTGGCATCCTTTACCTCTGTCTAGCAGTTGCTGTTTATGCTGTTTGACATGCAAGTAGTCCTGTTTGGATGGGTATATGAATAGGAAGGGTTTGGAGGGATATGGGCCGGGTGTTGGCAGGCGGGACTAGATTGGGTTGGGATACCTGGTCAGCATGGACAGGTTGGACCGAAGGGTCTTTTTCCATGTTGTACATCTCTATGACTCTATGCCATGTTGTATATCTCTATGACTCTGTGCCAGAGACCTGTGCTCCTTTGCTAACCCCTGGTAAGTCATCTCCCCCAACTGTATCCAAAATAGTATGCTTGTTGTTGCGGGGAAGGCCACAGGGCATCCCTGCACTGCCTGCCGGTTCCCTTTCCGTCCCCTGATGGGAACCCATCTGCCACCCTCATTTACCTGAGGTGTGACTACCTCCCTGTAACTCCTCTCAATAACCCCTGCTGCCTCCCGAATGATCCGAAGTTCATCTCGCTCCGGCTTCAGCTCCAGTTCCCTAACGCGGTTTCCGAGGAGCTGGAGTTGGGTGCACTTTCCGCAGATGCAGTCAACAGGGACACTCGTGGTGACCCTTACCTCCCACATTCTGTAGGAGGAACATTCAAATGCCCTGATGGGTGGGAGACACTACCCGAGTAATGCTTCAGGTAAAGCAACAGCCCACGTATATAACTGCACTTGCCCAGCAGTCCTGTGTCGGCTCCTGCTCCTGCTCAGTGTGCGCTCCCCCTAAGTACGAGGTAAGTTTTTATCCTTTAAATTTCCCTTCCCATCAGCACCCTGATCCTCACTGTCTCTCCTCCCACTGCAACCACCACCGAAAAAATGTGCTGGTTACAGATTGTGCTGGAGTACTGTTCTGCTGCTGTTGGTGGCCCACGGTGCCTCATGGATGCCTAGTCTTGAGTTGCTCGATCTGTTCAAACTCTGTCCCATTGAGCACAGTGATAGTGCCACACAACATGATGGAGGGGATTCTCAATGTGAAGGTGGGACTTGGACTCCACAATGAATGAATGAATGATTTTACTATCATCTATATTTTACAGTAAGAATACAGTAAAGTACAGTGGAGGAACTTATCTTTTTCTCTATAATTTGGCGCCATTTTGAATAATTTAAGAATGAAGGAGAAGGATTGACTGGTTATTCTGCTATAATATGCCTTTTGTTAATGTGAATTCGCGTTTGACGAATTGGGCACGCTGTTTCTGCAGTGTGAACTTTTAAAACATGTTGGTCTGGAAGGCGATTACAACTCCAACACTTTAAGTGCTGTTTCTAAAGCATGATTTTTCTATAACACCGGGTTGCACAAGAGCACAGCTTATAGAAGAACTGCCTGTAGCTTAGAGACTCCATCAGTTCTGAGCCAGCTTATCACCCCATCACCGACACCTGCACTGCCTACCCTCCTCCACCGCCCCACTGCCATCTACACCGCACCCAAACAACACCAAAGTTGCCAATCCTTAGATACCATTTTTGCCGCTGGGCCGATACTCCTCTGCCACTGCCTGCTGGGCCAACAAACTCTGGAGTTGTCTCTCTTACTTCTGGATTAGTGGTGCTGGAAGAGCACAACAGTTCAGGCAACATCCGAGGACAGGCAAAATCGACGTTTCGGGCAAAAGCCCTTCATGATGAAGGGCTTTTGCCCGAAACGTCGATTTTGCCTGTCCTCGGATTTTGCCTGTCCTTGGATGCTGCCTGAACTGCTGTGCTCTTCCAGCACCACTAATCCAGAATCTGGTTTCCAGCATCTGCAGTCATTG
The DNA here is from genome assembly GCF_004010195.1 of Chiloscyllium plagiosum. Lineage (NCBI taxonomy): Eukaryota > Metazoa > Chordata > Chondrichthyes > Orectolobiformes > Hemiscylliidae > Chiloscyllium > Chiloscyllium plagiosum. The sequence continues at coordinate 715 of NW_025200178.1, read as the reverse complement.
TTTTTTCCTTGTCTCTCTTACTGCTGGGCCCACTGTGACTGTGCAGTGGTCTGCTTTCCTGGCAGATTGGTAAGGATGGGGTCAGGTATGTTTTTCCCCCTTGTTGGTTCCCTCCCCACCTGCTGTAGACCCAGTCTGGCAGCGATGTCCTTTAGGACCTGACCAGCTCGATCAGTAATGCTGCTGCTGAGTCACTCTCGGTGGTGGGACAGTGAAACCCCCCCCACCCAGAGTACATCCTGTGTCCTTGTCACCCTCAGTGCTTCCTCTAAGTGTTGTTCAACATGGAGGGTATCGACTCATCAGCCGAGGGAGGATTGTACGTGGTAATCAGCAGGAGGTTTCCTTCTCCACGTTTAACCTGAAGCCATGAGACTTCATGGCATCCAGAGTCAATGTTGGAGACTCCCAGAGCAACTCCCTCCTGATGGTATCCCACTGTACTGCCCGCTCTGCTGGGTCTGCCCTGCCGGTGGGACATGACTTACCCAGGGATGGCAATGGTGATGGTGGGGTCTGGGACATTGTAAGGTAGGATTCTGTGAGTATGACTATGACAGTCTGTCACTTGACCCGACTTCCTTCCAGGCCCCTCTCCCTCCCTTCCACTTCTCTCTTCAGCCCTTCCTTCCAACTAGCAACCAGATACATCCCTCCCATTGACCAACCAGGTCATACCCTGTACCTGTCTTCACCTATCCCCACTTCATCATCC
>NW_025200177.1:5985-6383 GCF_004010195.1 Chiloscyllium plagiosum | reverse complement strand
AGGAAGGAAATTGAAGTACAGGTCCTCAAGGATAATAATCTCCGGATTACTGCCCGAGCCACGTGCCAATTGGCATAGGAATAAGAAAATCAGGGAAGTAAGCATGTGGCTAAGGGATTGGTGTGGGAAAGAGGGATTCCACTTCATGGGGCATTGGCATCACCTAGATTGACCCGGCCTACCCCACTCTCTCAGGCACTGTGTTCCAGAACCTAACCCCTGGATTAATCCGGCCTACCCCACTCTCTCAGGCACTCTGTTCCAGAATCTAATCCCTGGATTGACCCGGTCGATCCCACACACTCAGGCACTTTGTTCCAGGCCCTAAACCCTGGATGGACCCGGCCTACCCCACACTCTCAGACACTGTGTTCCAGGACCTAACCACTGGATTATTC